>NW_022589708.1:50023660-50229963 GCF_004348235.1 Phoca vitulina
AAGGAAGGAAGGAAGGAAGGAAGGAAGGAAGGAAGGAAGGAAGGACGGACCTGCTAAAGGAGCAGCCTGGGACAATTTATTCAGGACAGAGGCCCACTGAGTGAATCCTGCAAACCTCTCCCATTTTAACGAGGGATTAAACTAGAGGCCATCTGCCAAAGGGCAGCTCTTCTATATGCTGGGCAGTGGCCTAAGAGGGAGGCTGGTACAAAGCAAGTAAAGGAAATACTGAGCAGTTCATTTAGATAATCTCTAATCGAAATGGGATTTGAAATGTGAAAAAGTATTAAGCAAGTGACAACGTTAGCAAAAGTGTAAAAGGCACTAAAAGGCAATGAAAATAGGATGGTTGAGTTAAATTAATGGTGATGCACTGGAGTAAAGACAAAGCAACTCTTATGGTCCATCCTTATCTAAGTCCAGAACAGTGCCTGGCATTAAGTAGGTATTCAGTAAATTACATGTTGACTTTTTCATTTTGCTTGAGATTATACAGCCACTAGAACTTTCTGACTCTCTAGATCCATTCATCTGAGAGAGAGGAGGAAAACGAAGAAGGAATTGACAAGATAGGAGATAAAAGGTAATTAGGATCTGGAATGGTGAAAGAATCAAAAAAGAAGGATACATAAGAGACAAAGAGGGGAATAGAATCCCAAGATTTACACGATATAGTTAAAGGAAAATGAAAAGCTGGCTCCAAGTGATTAGCTTGAGTACCCTGAGAAAATGCAAAATTGCTACTAACATTATGAAAATTTAGAGGACGAGCTGGTTTGGAGATGATGTGGATGAATTTGGTTTTGGACGTCAAGGGTAAGACAAGGCTTAGGGGAACATTCCTCAAGAAGGAAAGGAGTATTAGTTGAATGACAGTATTCTTTATGATACTTCATTCTTAAGTATCATATCCAAGGTCTGATAAATACTAGTATTAGTAATAGTATGTAGTTTTTATTTAACAAGGTATTAAAAAAGTATATATTGCCTTTCATATCATTTCCTATATATTCCCAAGCAGAGAATCTAGGATTACTATTTGTGAAATAAAATATTGTTATAAATTCCACAATGCAGATTTTCTCCAGTAAACTCAGTTTCCTGACTGAATCCTCTATGGCAATGCCCCACCATTGGGCAGTTTCCTTATCTAGATAACACTGTCAATTATTTATTGTCTCAGCTTAGTTGATCATCACAGTTAGTAGTATTTCCCTAAATAAATGATTTTATGATTTGCTGAAATAATTCATATTTACTATTAATTTGCTACCGTATTTTCAATAATCATGATTATGAATCATCTTGTCAAATATTCTCCCCTCCTGCACACACCCCAGGGCTTCCTATTTCTACAGCTAGTTTGATTAGAGTGCTATTTATAGGTATTTTTTTATCATCTATATAAAATATGATTATATACTTCTAATTTCTCTCATTTATTAGAATAGGCTTTTTTTAGGCACTGGTTCTTTGCTATGAAGTACATTTCTGAAATTAGCCTGTTGCCTTCATGTTTGTAATTATTACTTGTTTAAAAATTATTTCATAATTTTCCCTTGGGTTCCAGGTTCCTAACCTATGAAATGAGGCAGTGGTCTTAAGGTCTCTTCAGGTCTAATGTCAGTGAATTCTCTGACTCTTATCTAAGACATTTGTCTATGTCTAATAATAACGCTGCATAATTACATGATTCTCCTGGTTCATTCTATCACATTTGTAATGTCATTAATATTAAATACTGAGGCAGCTTGTATAAATAGCATAGCACTATGACCTACAGCACATGCATGAAAAACATTTGTTATGGATATTTCTATTTCTTCTTTTTTAATATGTGTAATGTTTGTATATATTGACAATGCAGGTAAGAGAGAGAGTAGATAGAAAAGACTAGGGACGGGAGCATTGCTTTGAAGTAATAATGATGTCCCTCATGAAGATGTAATAAATACATCATAATTTTATTTTTATTGCATTTTCATCTATTCTCAGTCATAGAGCAAATCATGTAATTTTGCTGGCAACTATTGCCCTCTGGAATGATTTCTATCGCAGAAAGAATGACATGCTCTCCATGGATATTTGTTATGTTTTTCTTTATGCACCATTCTTAAGCAGCTGAATGATGCTGCAGCTGTATAGTTATTAGGGGGTTATATCTAGACTCCAACTGAAGAAAAAACTAACTCAAATCTTCATTTTCAGTCAATATTATAGAAGACTTTTAGATTCATCTGGAAGCTTACTGTACTGCCAACCTTTGCCATTTTTATTCCCCTTCCATTTCCCAAAATAATGTATTTTTCATTTGTAGATTTATAAATTTGATCCTAGCTTCAGGCAATGAAATGACATGTTTTTGATTTCTATTTTATAATGCCCATTCTGCAGGATTAGGAGATGGGAATAGGATGAGAGAGAATGAGGGGTTATAGGTGACAGAAGACAGTGACCTGAATGAGGGAAACTAAAGTAGGGTAAAAAGATTTAAATGGATTTAAAAATTATTTAGATGACATATCAATAGAATGGAGGAAAGAACAAATTAAAGGTAATTCCATGTTTCTCACTTATGCAATCTCTTCTCACACTGTATCAACATTGGTCTGTGTGACTAATAGAATATGGCAGATTATATGTCACTTCAGAAGCTAGTTCATAAAAAAGCATCATAGCCTCTCTCCGTATTCTGTTTTCAGTTACTTACTCCAAAAGAAAATAGCAGCCATGTTTTAAGAAAAGAGGCAGCACTGAGGACAGCTCCACAGACAAGGAACTGACAGCTTCTGAAAACGGTCATGTGAGCCATCTTGGAAGAAGATCCTCCAGCCCCAGTCAAGTCTTCCAATAACTGAAGCCCCTATCAACAAATTTCTTGTAATATTTTAAGACACTTTGAGCCTTAACATCCAGCTAAGCTGCTCCCAGATTCCTGATCCTCAGAAACTGTGTGAGACTATACATTCTTGCTGTTTTAAGCTTCCAAGTTTTGGGGTAATTTGTCATGCAATGATAGATAACTAATACAGGTCTCAATAAAGAGACCTAAACCAGAAATAAAGATGAGAATTACTGGCATCGATTCCATAGTTTTGGATGAGTTTCACTTTGATACATGTATAGGAAGAATAAAGGACAGGATTTCAAATACAGCAATATTTAAGGGCTAGGAATCATAGTGGAAAGATCCAAATGAGACTAGGAAGTGGCTAAGAAGGCATAAGGAAAATAAAAAAGGGCAATGTCATAGAAGCCATAGGAAGAGAATATTTTGAGATGGAGGTGGAGGAGGGGTTATGGAACTAACAAATTCTGCTAAGAGGTTAAGTCAAAGAAAGACAAAGTGACAGTCAGGAGGTCATCTGTACTGAAAGCAGTTTCAGAGAAGCATTAAAAAATGGAAACAAACAAACAAAACAAACAAAAAAAAAAGAGCTGAAACTAGACCTTGTATTATTCTGAGGACAAATGCCTATTAGGATCACTACTACAGCTCACTGATAAATTTTGGTACAGCAGCAAGTTTTAATTTTGGAAGGGAACTAAAAGTAGTCTCTCACGTGCAATGTATTCTTCACTTACAACAGAAGAAAAATCTGTCTTCAGATTTCCAATGGGAAAGGTGTCCTAGCTATGAGCTCAAGTGAAAGAATCAACAAATACATAAGGATTAATCATCATGAATGAGCATTAGGGGAAGAAAACTGAATAAGACTCTCCAGAAATTCAGATATTAATATTTTTAGAAAGAATATAAAATGATATCTAAAAACACAGGGGCACTTGGAAGTCTCAGTCAGTTAAGCATCCAACTCTTGATTTTGGCTCAGGTCATGATCTCAGGGTCATAAGATCAAGCCCCGCATCAGGTTCTGTGCTCAGTGGGAAGTCTGCTTGAGATTCTCTCTCTCCCTCTCCCTCTACCCCTTCCCCCACTCACTCTCTCTCTCTCTCTAAAATAAATAAAATCTTTTTAAAAAAAATAAAAGCATAAAAATATGAATTCACAAAATAATAATGATCAAGCATCAACATAATTTCAGACAGGAATGGGCAAAATTGGAAAAGCATAAAACAGAACTTTAAAAATAATTAAAATTATTCAGTGAACAAGTTAAACAGCCAACTGGATATGGGTAATAAAAGAATTAGTTAACTGCAGTACGCTGTTTCAGTAAAATATTGAAAATTGTGACCAAAAGGCAGGGGATTGGTGGAATCTGAAATGAATGCATGTTAAAAAAAAATTGAAAAAGATCTTTAGAAATGATTCAGGGTTTAGCACAGAGAGATACAAATATGGGAAATACATCTTTTTTCAAAAAAAAAAAAAAGAGACATGGATAATAGAATGAGACCAGTGAAAAAGAATGAAAAGGAGACCAACCTATATATGAAGGAAAATAATATATGACACGAGTGACTTTGCAGATCACTCAGGACAATTCCATAAATGATACTGGGACAAATTATGTTTGCATGGGAAAAAATAAAATTATATTGCTACCTCAAACTATTCAAGATACAGTCAACAAACTCTTACTGAGCAATTACGTGCCAGGCAATGCATTTATTATTAGGCATTCAACAATGATAGGTACAGTATTTCCATTCATAAATATATTATACCCATGGCTTTTTCTCTCTCCCTCCCTCCCTCCCTTCTCTCTTTCTCTCTCTTTTTTGCCGCCCCCCCCACTCTCCCCCTCTTGCTCCCCCTCTTTCTCCCCCTCTGTCTTTGGAGTATTGAGCCATCCTTCAGGATGGTATTTCTCTTTCCACTGTGGCTTTGATCTCTACACTTCTTCAGAACAATCTTCGTATAATGTAAATCTGATTATGTCTGTCTTGCTTTAATGACTTCTACTCTCTTTGGAATAAAATAAACACTCCATAGCATGGCATGCCAAGAGCTTTTTCATCTTTATCTACCCAGCTTCCTGATGTATCATTAAAATGTGTATACAAGGTCTTGAGTATTCTACTATTTTTAAGCTCTCTGAACACAATGTTCTCATCTTCTCTCATCCCTCTATGCACCCATCAAGAGATGTACCACTACATAGAGCTTTGTTCCTAAGCAGAAGTTTTTCTCATTTTTATTAGTCACCGTCTCTTCTACAAGGTAAGGAGGGACTACTTCCCCTCACTGTCTGTACAGCTTTCTGTATAACACTTAAAACATTAATTTATAGTACTTGCTTACTTTTCTAAGTCCCCACTAAGATATAAGTTCACTGAGGATAGGAAATTATATACATCCCTAAGGTTTAGAGCAATGACTACATATTTTTAGATGGAATTTAAAGGCAGCAAAAAATCACCAGAGCCAAACACAAACTTATTAAATGATTCTTTTTGAAATTATTTCAAATCATAGACATTCTGGACTTGTTAAATAGTACTGTATCAGAGAAAACTACAGAAACATAAAAGACCAGAATACCAGAAGAGTAATATGTAAGAAATTATTATAATGAGAACCTTTGACTTCGGCTTGGTCATGTGATTTGCTTTGCTAATATGTGCTGGAATGGTGGGTGTGCCTTCTTGTGCTAAATCTGTAACCACTAGAAGAAAATGTCCTGTCTAGCTCACTGGTGGTTTTTTATTTTTTCGTTCTTGTCCTTTGAAAATGCAAGTGCATATGTAATAATTCCTTTGCAGGTAATAGGATTCTGATTAAAAGGCTCTACTGAACTGTGACTTATCTCTCTACTTGGAATTTGCAAATGCTAATGAACTTACATACTTTTCTTATATGCCATACAGACATCCTGTTCACTTTGCTCCCACCTGATTTCCTGAAAAAGTAACAGTCTAGATCCATAATTGTTCCAATGTAGAGCTTATTTACTTAGCCAAAAATGTTCACCTCTGACAGTCACATATAAATCCCAAACTGAAGCCATGCCAGTCAAGATTCTAACTCAGAGGTAGACTATGCCTCCAAGACTAGCACCAGATTTGCTTTTTTATTGAGCAGAATTCTATAGACAGGCAGAACTCACTGAAGCCATTTAAATCAGCCTGTAAGAAAAAATTGGAAAAGTTGTCTAACTCACCGGAGCAACATAAGGAAAAAGACAGCCCTGAGTGAAAAAAAAAAAAAAAAGAAAAAAATGAGGTCACAGCAAGAAAGGAGTACTTGGGTTACTCAAAAATCTCAAATACCATAAAAAGTAAATCAAAGAGCCATAACAGGATTTCTGGAGACACCAGAGCCTCAGCAACTTGGCAGCTCAGTTTATTAGAGTGGAGTGATAATGAAGCCATGCTTGAGGATCCTGAGTGGACCACTTACTCTGGTTGTGCTCCAAGCCCACGGACTTCACCCCTAACCCAAATCAGAATCCGTGAAACATCTGCTGTCAGTTACAATGGGACCTGGGTGAAAGAGTTTTGATGGAACAGTGCAAATCTATCACCACCCACTGAAAAGGCAGGTCAAAGTACAGGTCCTATTGATGGAGCAGGTGTTAGGTTGAATAGACTCATCTCAGGACAGAAATACAATGTTATAAAGCTGAAGATTTATCAACTGTCCATTTTCCTCATGTTCTTTGTTCATGTTGTTGTCTTTCATAATTCATTTAGCTACAAAAGGGCAAAGGGTCACTCATGGTGGCAGGTTACCTGGAGTCCTTAATCCAGTTCCGACGATAACCTGAGATCTGACTAACCCACAGGAAGAAAATGAGCCTTTCTAACATAAAATAAGTATACATTCTTGGAATTCTAGCAACACTGTCATAGCTATATTTGAGGCTATCAGCTAAATAAAAAGACATTACATGGGAGAAACACAGGAAAATAGTTTTAAATTTATTTTTAAAAGTTAGGTCTTATTGATACATCACTGTGGCTGCAATAAGTTTCCTAAGAAAGGTGGTCATTCATATTCCATATGAAAGGTCTCAGAAATGGCTGTTTAACAGAAAATACTATATTGGTGAGGATGTTATAATGAGAAATGTTACTAACAAAGAGACAGATATTCATTTCATATATCAAATATTTACACACCAAGTCTTTTTTTTTTTTAAAGATTTTATCCATTCATCTGAGAGAGAGAAAGAGGGCACGACGGGGGATGGGGGTGGGGGAGAGGGAGAAGCACAGTCCCCGCTGAGCAGAGAGCCCAACATGGGGCTTGATCCGAAGACCCCGAGATCATGACCTGAGCTGAAGGCAGACACTCAACCATCTGAGCCACCCAGGCACCCTACATACCAATTCTAAGTATTCTTCTACTTTGCTAATTTTATGCATAACCCCATAAAAAAGATATTACCTGTGGTAAAATAGCCCTTCATTTTAAGAAATGGGGTATCACTAAATGTGAAGTAAAACATGATATAACCAGGTAATACCACTTGGTAACTTTTGGAAATGTTGGTTGTTCTTTACAAAACTAGCAGTTCTATGACTGAGACTTCAGTGGAAAAAAAATGAATTTACACTAGGAATTCATGATTCCATATTTTAAAAAATAAGGGTATTACATAAAACAGTACTACAAAAAGAAAGAGAAATTGTAAGAGTTTTAATAGCAGTGAAGATAAAGAACTCAAATTGCTTTCTCAAATAGTCTTCCTCCAAAGTGGTACTGGCCTGACAATCATGATACCCTACACCCAGGAAATACATACATGTATTCAAGCAGACAACACACATTTTCAAGCATTCAGTGAGCAAAATGCCCCCAAGGAAAGTGAGCCAATAAGAAGGAAAATGAAATTGACACAAATTAGCATTATCAAGCTTCATAATTATGAGTAGTTATGAAATCAAAAATTGTTAACTCATGATTATAAATTAGGAAATGAAGATAAATTCTAGATAGAGACAAATAATGGCTGTTAAAGAATGAATAGAAGTTATCATGAGCACCTGAAAGGTTAAAATCCTAATGGACATATTTACATCAAAGACACCTGTACCAGGAGAATATATAATAGGTAAACATTAGAAACATGTTCATGTGTCATAGTCAGATTTATCTCATTCTTAACAAGAGAACAAATAAGGCAGGAAATATTCTCATCATTAGAAACTTAGAAAACTTCCAAACTATAGTAAAAAAAATGAAAAAAAAATTTAAAAACATAAAAATAACAACTTCTAAGTACCAGTGTAGACATTTAATAAGCACTGGTTAGGGGATATAGAACATATATGCCTGAAAAAGAAAGGATTTTTTTAAATCCCATATATATAAAAAGACATGATTTTTTATTTAATATAAAAACAAGAAATGATCTAGACTGAATAATTGCCCAGGTAATTAATCTCCATAGACTTCCATGAAAATAAGTTAATGAAATTATACCAACAAATTAAAAACACATTCAAAACAATTAGAGAAAATAAAAGCCATGACAAGAAAAGTGGCTTCTCAGTCATAAAACAATAGCGGGAGACTTTTCATGGTAAGACATAGAGTACTTATAACTCAAAAAACATTTGGGGGTTCTAAGTGTATTTCAAATGAGAGACATAAGACAAATATAGAATAACTGTACAAATATGAAATATGTAGGGGTAGAATTATAGTGTCAATTTTTAAGAATATTTTAATGGAAATATTTTACTCACATTTTGATACTATATTTTCATAAGAATATAAAACCAGTTCATGAAAAATTCCATGAAAGATTTGAAAAGGTATAACTTTCTATTTTAAAAGGACTTCAGCATCTAGTTAATAGAAAAGAACAAGAAAAAGAATAAAAAGGAACAATTTTGAGGATTGTTCTCTTCTCTCATTGATCCGTGAAGCCAAGCAATGACTTGGGCAGATTTTTTTCTTCTTTACATGATTATTCTCATTTCTATAGAAAGATGTGTAGTGTCTTGACCTTCTTCACAGGAGTTTTGTGTAGACAAAGTTAGGAGCATCATTTATTGTGGTTGTTCTCAAAGATTTTGAGGTCACAGTCAGGCCTGTGCGGTCTCCCTGCCAGGCTTGTTGACTCCTAGGACTGTGCTCTGCCTCCCCATCCAGAAATATCCCCCACATGCTGCTCTTACAAAGAGGGACTCAGAACTTCAGAGGGTGTTATGAATCTAGCCATACGCTGCCTCCAATCTGAATGACCCCCTTACAAACAGAGCTGAATGCTTTTATGGAAGGACAGAAGTCTAAGTCAAGGCCAGAGACTGCGTGCATTGAATAGCCTTTAATAAGCCTGGAGAGAAGGAGTCAAACCAGATGGGTGCTGCTAAAAACAAGTGTGCAAGAGGAGGTGCCCATTCAGCCGTTTTAAGATAAAAGAATAATCTGCCTAGGGCGGTCACAGCAGCATTTTTAGAATAGCGTATCTACACCAATTCAGAAGATTGTATTGTTTGGCTTCATTATAGATGATTTCTCTGCAAATCAAGTGAAAGCAACCACTCTGCTTTATCCTATACTTTATAATTCTTCTCCTCACTCTGTCCTTTTGGAGAATATTAAAACACAATTCACTCTCCTTCAATTTGTGTGAAGATGAGACTGGATAGAAGTGCCACAGAGCTGAGAGGTCATACTTTAAGTTTCCCAAATAAGAATTTAATCTAGTTTCAATAAAAGAGTTATTAACCACTTTTAATTAGGAAAAGCAGGCCTGAATCTGAGGTACTTTCTTCAGCTCCCAATGCAAGGATTGATCATTAGTCACGGATGGTATCAGGGTTATCTTCAAAGGGCTGTGGGACAGAGGTCCAGCAAACCAACCTCAGGAGAAAGGAGAGGGTTGAAAGGCACAGGTCTGGGGATATGCCACAGTCGGACTTGATCTGCAAAGGCTTTCTCTTGGTGTCAACACAGAGTCTCCTTCTAAATTGACTAAAACTTTTGGCAATCACTAAAGACGATCAACCAGGGCAAATCATCCTCACCACCAGAAAGCAAGCTGTATTCACTGAATACATCCCCATACATTTGCAGGCTAGAAATTTTGTGACTGCTTAATCCTATCTTTCATCACACCTGCTTGATATCCAATAACAAGGAGTTTTGCTCTTGTCACAGTACAAGTCAATAGCAGACAGGGGCATAAATGGGGTCATGTGACCATAGGCAGTCGACATTTTGGCACCCACCAAAAGTGTCTCTTAAGCCCTATACATGTGAGCAATGAATTACAAAATTGGGAGAGGGCATGTGTCAGTGCTGAAAAGTTAGAAGGATAACCACCATTCACATTTCATACACCTTAAGGCACTTCCACCAGATTAGGTACAGACTGAATTGAAGTAAGGATAAAAGAGCCAACTTGTTTCATTAAAGAGAGTAAGCAGAAGGAATCTCGATAAAGCCTCAGAGCTACTTCTTAACTTGAAAGGGAGACGGCAGACCATGAATGAACGCCAGTGTGATGTTAAGACTTTCCAGTATGGAGGTTGTGTAAAACGAACAGAAAGTCACCTATCAAAACTTCTTCTTAAAGTAACAGAATAGAGCTTCAGTAGGTTATCGTTCACATCAGATGAGTAGCAAAAAGTCTACACTGTCAAAATTCATCTTGTCTGGGGCTACAAGCCTGCAGAGTCCTGATGCCTTTCTGGCATGGGTGATTGCAACACGAAGAAATGAGCAAGCAGTAAAAATTATCAGACCTGTGAAAAGATACAAGGTGGAAGAGGCCGCTCTGCACAATCAGAAGAATCAAGAGAAATGTCACTCTCTGAAACAGACGTACTGCAGAATGTTCCAGGAAATGCTGCTTTGGGTCTGCAAAACTTGCACAGTCACAGTGAAGGACTGATCCAAAATCAGGAAAGAATACTAAAGATGGAAATCATGGTTATGACTTAAGCTATGTTACAGACAATGAAATACACATGGAACACTGCAGAACTGAAACAGTGAACTACATCACCCAGAACTGGGGAGGCATATGAACATTTGAGAAAGAAGATGGGCAGATACAATACACCCAGGATTTCCAGCGTATTAATAATTGGAATTCTGGAGTTCAAAAGCCTTAAAACAAAGGAAAATATAATATAGGAGAAAACACACACACACGCACACACACACTACTTTCCAGAGTTGAAGAAATAACTGAATCTGCAGACAAATTGAATGGGTTTACGAAGTAGCAGGAGAAACTGATCAAGAGACCAATATGTATCAAGATTTAAAAAAAAAAAAAAAAAAACTATAGTAGAAAAACATACAGATCCAAGGAGAAGGGAAATTTAATAATACATCAAAAATTTTAAAATGACTTGTTTACTTTAAATATTTCAAGATGCATGAAAATAAAATTTTAGGAAAGAAGAAGAAAATTTATTAGGAATTTTCTAGGAAGTTGTCTTTATGTGTGATAGCTACATCAAGACAGCTACAGACATAAAGAGATAAGAAAGAACACCATCTGTATTTATGCTTAAAATATACTTAGAGATTGAAGAATTAAAAGAAAGACTACAAGAACAGGAAGGTATAGATATAAGGCCATGATGATGGACAACAAAGAAAACCTGGAAATATTAGAGTTGTATTTTTAAAGTATTACTATTTTGGTTATAACAATGCAAATTAGAAAGAAAACTTTGCCTTAGAATATGTAACATATAACAAAATAAAATTTTATAACAGTCAGGGTTTAAGTGTAAATTATATCAGTAAAAACTATAAATTGAGGGAAAGTTGGAAGAAATTTTAAACATTAAAATCTTAAACAAGAGAATATATGCTGTTGTTTGTAATTAGAAAAAGATGTTTTTCTAAACATTTGAAGGCAACCACTAGTAGAAAAAACATAGATATTTACCCACCAAATCAATACATCGAAAGGAGGAAAATAGGAAATGAGAGAAAGCATAAAGCAAAGTTAATGGACAAGCATATCTATTTCCCTGATAACCCTAAATTAATTATAAAAACACAGACACTTAGAATGGGGGGGGGGGGATCAAAATTCCATGATACACTCTTGACAAAATACATACCTAAAATGAAAGGGTTAATTTGCTGAATGAATTACATGTTTGAATGCTGATCACCATGTAATTGACAACAGCAAAATCCTCAATACAAGTTTAATCAGTCTATAGGACACTCTTGAATAACTTAAGGCATTTCCATCTGAAAGGATAATATTTGTAGCATGCTATTGAGATGTAAAAAAGTGTTAAAAAATGTCAGAAAAGCAGATTACAAGCTGTCACTCAGACTGTTCTTAGATTTACACAAATTTCTACATCTCCATAGTTTTATGTGGATGATGGGAATATGGGCCATTTTATTGTTTCTTATATTCTAAGTTTTCTGAAATATATTTAGAACACATCTTATTTTAGTAAGAAAAAAGAAGAGTAAAAATGAATCAATGAACTTTGCCCATCCCAGGAAGTGTGGAAGTTTCTCATAAAGTTTCTCTGTGATGAGTTGTGCATCTCTTCCGATGAGCGCAGCTTCAAACAAAACAAATATTAAGGTTTTATTTAGAGGCTTCTAAGTTCCAGTCTCATTTTCTCTCTTTCATTAATGTTATATTCAGCCACTAAAAGTGAAGGAAACTGAATAAAGGCAAATTTGAAATACGCAGTAGTGCACACAAAATAGTTTAAGAACCACCATAAAAATTGCTTTACATAAACACCTAACACTTAATTGTCTTCTGCCTCTTAATGTGCAGCTTGCACTATTAAAGCCAATTGCTTCCTATATCCCTTATAAAACAGAGATGTCACTTTCTCCTCCCCAGAGACTAATATGATTAAAAAAAAAAAAAACTTTCTGACTTCAAAAATCTGTTTATGCCTTTTTCTTAAAAAAAAAAAAATCCCTCTTCTTAAACAGTAGACATCACTTTACCACATAGTAAAATAATAAGAATCAAATCACTAAATCTAAACAAGGTCCATACCTACTCTTTCTCTTTATATTATTTAAAACACATAGATGGTAATGAGAAGAGATAATGCAGATAAACCACACATAGTGATGTAATTGGAAAAAACCTTTCCTTTTGCCTAAAGAATTCTGGGAATTAATAAGATCATTTCTGTGAATGTTCAGAATAACATTTAATAAGATAATTAATAACATAATAAGAATTTCCTGTAAGAGTTAACATTTATATGAAATATTTTGTGAAATTCAGAATTATCAACATTTGTATTGTGATTTTTCTCAAATTTTATAATCATATATACACAGATAACCATATTCTCAGTTCACAGCATACATTTGCACCAGCTGTTGCGGCCATGCGTTTTTCTTGCGTTTTTTTCCCAGTTTCATCCCAATTTCTCCTTGATGATGACCACCGTTATGTATTCAAGTTACTATTCTAAATATGTAGACATCTTTGTATAGCATGTAGTGGTATTGTTCTTAATTTATTCTTTTTTATATAGTATTATTTTCCAATTCATTTCTTTCTTACAATTCTTTTTGTCTTGTAGTGGATTCCTTGGATACTGTTTCTAAGCTCTTTCCAAACTGCTGTAACTTAAGTTTTTGCTTTTAACTGCCACATATTATTCTACATTTTTGTAGTATATAACTTAGTGGTAGACATCTCTCATTCTTAACTCCTAGCAGTCAGAGACAACATAAAGATGAATATAATCATATCTTTTCAGAGACTTGTGGGGTAATTATAAATATATAATGAATTGTAAGAGTTATTAAAAGTATTCTAATTATGTGTGTGTATACACAGCCAGGAAAGGAACTGCTATGCTATAAGGAATAGACATTCTTCATTTCAGTAAATACTGCCATATCACTTAGAAGCATGGGGATGATATTTGCATTTACAATGAGGGCTGCTGAGTTTCTCTGTACATCCTTGAAAATTCTGAGAACTCTTTCCAATTTTTGTGACTCATGTATATAAGCGACTGCTTAATTTGCATTTCTCTGATTATTGTTAGTAAGTTTGAGCAAATCTTCATACAGTTCCTAGCCTTTGAGCACCCCTTCTGTGGATTCACACCCCTGTTCAATGCACTTTCCATGCTTTACTGGTACTCTAGTTACTGTATTTTTTATTTGCCAGAGTTCCCCTATATATTCTAGATATTGACCTGTTTTAGACATGGAAATATCTTATAGTATATATCTGCAAATTTAATGAAGTGACAAATTTTTAATTTGGATGTAATAAAATGCATTATCTTAAAATCTAGTTTGTGCTTTCTGAGTCTTGTTAAAGGAGTCTTTCAAGCCTAGGTCATTAAGATATTCTTCACCATTTTCTCCAATTAGCTTTATTATCTCAATCCATTTGATATTCACCTTTACATATGGTAAAATAGGGATTCAGCTTTATTCTCCATGGAAAACAATTTTCCATATGTCGCATAAATAAGCTGCCTTTCCTCCATTGCTTTGTAATGTCACCGTATTTCAACTTCTTGTATGTATGTAGCTCTATTTTTGAGCTCTATATTCTGTAATACTTGTTAATCCGTTACTATGCCAATACTAATTTTTATGGCAATGACTTTGTACTAGGTCTTAAGGTATGGTAAGATAAGTCCTACGCTCTTTGTTCTTCTAACATGCCCTAGCTCATTGTGTACCTTCTTTAAAGCCCAAAATTGTAGAATGGTTTTGTTAGGTACCTCTAAAAACCCAGTTGAAATACACCATGTTCATTGTGAACCTCTTCTTTAATTTAAAATCAGTAATAAACTTAATTTTTTTTCTCTGAATAACTTTGGAATTCTTGGTTAATTCTTAGAAAACTTTTGTTGTGGTTACTATCAGGAATGGTACTTTCAGTTTGGTGTTATTAGTGCTATCATTCCTGGGTGAAAACTATTATTTTCATATTCAATAAGCTTACTAAAATATATTATTCTAATAGTTTGTTGAGTCTGCTGGATTTTCTACTAGTTGATTACAGCACCTGAAAAATGACAGATTTATCCCCTCCAAACATTGCAATTGTTTCTTCTGGCCTTATAGCATTCACCATATTTGCAATTCCATCTTAAAAAGCAATAATGAGGGGCACCTGGGTGGCTCAGTCAGTTAAGCGACTGTCTTCTGCTTGGGTCATGATCCCAGGATCCTGGGATCAAGCCCCACATGGGTCTCCCTGCTCAGCGCCGGGGGGGGAGGAGGGGGTTGCTGCTTCTCCCTCTCTCTCTCTGTCACTCCGCCTGCCTGTGTTCTCCTGCTCTCTGTCAAATAAATAAATAAAAATCTTAAAAAAAAAAAAAAAGCAACAATGTTGGCAGACATCGTCTTATTTCCAATTTAAAATGAATTGGTTGATGAGCACTGAGGGCACGTGACCTGATGAGCACTGGATGTTACACAACTAATGAATCATTGATACATCAAAAACTAATGATGTACTATATGTTGGCCAATCGAACCTAAATTAAAAAAGATAAATTTCAGCTCTAAGTTAAAAAAAAATAAGTAAAAATAAAATGAGGATTGCTGAAGTCTCCTGATTTGGCTATAAATTTTGGGTATATAGCTTTTAATAAATTAAGGAACTTCCTTCTTTATTTCTAGATTATGGAGTGTATCTTCAGGTCATGATCTCAGGGTTGGGAGATCCAGTCTCACATCAGGTTCTGTGGTCAGTGGGGAGTCTGCTTGAAATTCTTTTTCCCTCTTCCTTTGCCCCTCCCCCATTCATGCATGTTCTCTCGCTCTCTTAAAAAAAAAAAATTGTTCATATAAGAACTTTTTTTTAACTTTTTTAAAAAAAAAACTATTCAACCATATGCTTTCCCTCATATGTATAATCTAATAAAACAGATGAATAAACAAAATTCAATAAGATCTATAAATACACAGAACAAACCAATGGTTGCCAGAGGGGAGGGGACTGGGGAGGGGCAAAATGGGTGAAGGGGAGTGGGCAATACAGGCTTCTAGTTAAGGAATGAGTAAGTCACAGGCACAGAAGGTACAGCATAAGGAATACAGTCAATGATACCGTAATAGTGTTGTATGGCAACAATGGAAGCTACACTTGCGGTGAGCATAAAAGAACATACAGAGAAGCTGAATCACTATGTTGTACATCTGAAATTAATGTAACATTGTGTGCCAACTACACTCAAAAAAGAAAAATTGTTAAAACTTATGTATAAAACTGCCTGAGTTGGAGATTTTTAGAAGGTGGAGGACAGGGTTGGAGTGAGGTGAGGTGAAATTTCCTTTTTTGATTATTGGAATATTTATTCTCCCTCCAATTCTAGTATTATTTTTCAGAAATGAATCCATTTTTTTCTAGATGGTAGCCTACCAAATTCTTACTTTATTATATATTAAGTCTCTATGGTATCTATAGTTGTTCTCCACAGTTAGTGGATTCTATTCAATGTTGTAGTGAACTCATAAGAAAAAGATCATTAATTTTCAATCTTTCAATAGAAATATTAGAAATTAGCTGTTCTGTTTTTATTTCCATAACACTATCTAATTATTAGAAGCATATTTTCCAAGCTAATAATTGTGTAAGGTATCCAAAATGTTTCAGCATGACACAATATAAACAAACAGGTGTATTTTTAATAAAAGCACAACGACATGCAGTTTACTGGTTAAATAATATTTATTTGCCACTCATTTCATATAAAAAGCTCATCGACTCAGGGTTGCCTCGGTGGCTCAGTCAGTTAAGCATCTGCCTTAGGCTCAGGTCATGATCGTAGGGTCCTGGGATGGAGCCCCCCGCATCTGGCTCCTTGCTCAGCAGGGAGCCTCCTTCTCCCTCTCCCTCTGCCTGCTGCTTCCCCTGCTTGTACTCTCTCTCTGTCAAATAAATAAAATCTTAAAAAAAAAAAAAAAAAGCTCATCTATCCCTCCTAAAAATCTTGGGGAAAGCATTTTTAAAATTACAATAATGGAGGATCAAAAAAAGCAAAAACATTTCTAATATCATACTCCATGTCTTGGAATTAAGATTGTAACACATTCAAACCAGTTCCTTTAATGACACAAATACATCCCAGATTGTATTCTATTAGCTATTAATAGGTGTGACATGAAAGGACACAGTTTTCTCTGTCTGTTCTTCTTGAGCACGGTCCATTATATGGCTTCCCTCTTCTTGGTTTCAACTCTTCCTTATCTTGCAGCTCAGGTTCATAACAATATGGTAATAAATTCTGTTTTTCACTTCAGTTTTAAACAGAATGATTCACTTTAACCAAACTTATGGCTAAGTTACCCTTAGATCAGATTTCTACCTGATTTCCATTTAGTTTCAATCTCAAATTTAGTATCAGTAAATTTAGGCCTGGAGAGTGGAGCCAGAAGGGTAAGTTAACCGGTGAAGTCCAGCTGATCCAGAACAATGTGACACATCATACCTGCTTGCCTGTCATGCACCACTGCTGCATACAATTCTAAATATTTTTCATATACATATATAACATTTTATATAATATACATAATTTCATATATATATTTCTAATACATGTTTTTTCACATACATATGTGCATGTGTGTGCACATGCATGTGTAACAAACATCCCTAGACTGCTCCAAAATGGGTATAAATGTTTGAATCAGTTGTTATATTCAGAGTGATGTCATGGGGCCAATTAAAGAGCTATTTGTCAGTCCATCTGAGATACAGATGAGAGAGAGGGAAAATTTTGGTATCATGTCAATCCATTTAATCGATACCTACACTGATACTAGGTCTAAGAAATACCCTAGACTTGGAATGTGAACTTTTTGTCATGTAGGAAAAAATAAGTTACTTATGGATGATAAGGTATAAAAACAGAATCAGTGTCTCTATTCTCTAAATTAGCAATGAAGGTTGTTCTCTGGTGAGATCTGATTGCTGTAATTCCACCCATTAGGAAAAAAAAAATGTATGTATGGATAGATCTATCCTCCATCTATCTATCTCTTTCAACTTTTCTTTCAGAGCCATCCTGGAAAAAATGTCAAATTTCTAGGAGGGAGATAAATGGAAATGGCTCCCTTCACACTTAATGAAGGTAAAAATAGTTGGATATATATATATATTTTTTTTTTACTTCTAAGGATACTATCAAAAAGTGAAAAGTCAGCCCACAGAATGGGAGAAAATATTTGTCAATAATTCATACAATAAAGTTCCAATATTCAGAATATATAAAGAACTACCACAACTCAAAACCAAAAAATAAAAAAAAATTAAAAATAGACAAAGGATTTGAATAGACATTTCTCCCAGGAAGATATTCAAATGGCAGATAAGTACTTGAAGAGCGCTGTATCATTTGACATTAGTCAAATGCAAATCTAAACCACAGTGAGATACTTCATATCCACAAGATGGCAACAAAAATAGTAACAACAAGAAATGATGAGGATAGAGAGTAAATGGGACGCTCATAAATTGCTAGAGTGAATGTAAAATAGTGCTGACACTTCGCAAAATAGGTTGGCAGTTACTATATGACCCAACATTTCCCATTCCTAGATATATACCCAGTATACTTGAAAACATATGCCCATACAGAACTTAAACACTAATGTACATAGCAGCAGTATTCAAAATTGCTAAAAAGTGGAAACCCAAACGCCTATGAATGGATGAATGGATAAACAAACTGTGGTATATACATAAATAAAACATCTATTACCCATCCATAAAAAGGAATAAAAATGCTAATACATGCTATAAGCATGTATGTACCTCAAAAACATTACACTAAGTGAAAGAAGCCAGATATAAAAGGTCACATACTGTATGATTCTATTTATATGAATTGTCCAGAATAAGCCAATTTTTAAAGACAAGAAGTAGATTAGCTGTTGCTGGATAGGTCAGGTGGGAGGAATGGGCAGCATTTGTGTGTGTGTGTGTGTGGGGGGGGGGTGATGAAAATATTCTAGGGTTAGACGGTTCTGATTTTGCACAACATTGTGAATATAATAAAACCACTGAATTGTACACTTTAAGATGGTGAATTTTAGGATAGTGAATTAAATCACAGTAGAAGGAAAAAAACATTCAACCATTTAAGATATATAATTTGATGTCCCTTCTATTGCTGGGTAGTATTCCACTGTATGAATATTTTAGTCTTTGTTTGTGCATTTACTACTTGATGAGCATTTAAAATTCTTTTTAGTTCTTGGCAATTATCAATGCTGCTGCTATAAATACACATGTAAGTCTATGTGGATGCGTGTTTTCAATTTCTCTTGGGTAAATATCTAGAAATACAATTTTTGGATCATAACAGAAGTATATACTGTACTCATGGGAAACTGTCAAATGATTTCAAAAGTGGTTGAACCATTCTGCTTTCTTACCAGCAATACATGGCATCGTCAGTGCGCCAGTTCTCCGCCAAGTTGGAATTGTCAGACTTTTTTTTTTTTTTTTTAAGATTTTATTTATTTATTTGAGAGAGAGAATGACAGACAGAGAGCATGAGAGGGAGGAGAGTCAGAGGGAGAAGCAGACTCCCCGCTGAGCAGGGAGCCCGATGTGGGACTCGATCCCAGGACTCCAGGATCATGACCTGAGCCGAAGGCAGTCGCTTAACCAACTGAGCCACCCAGGCGCCCCGGAATTGTCAGACTTTTAAGTTTTAGCCATTCTAGCGAGCGTGCAGTAGTATCTTCTTGTGATTTCAATGCGCATCCATGACAGCAGTCTTCCTGTGGGCTATTCTAACAACTACTGTAGACTAGGTAGCTTCCACAACAAGTATTTTTTTCTCACAGTTCCAGAGAAGTCTTAGGTGAAGGCACCAGCAGGTTTGCTTTCTGGTAAAAGTCCTGTCCCTGGTTTACAAACAGCTGCCTTCTAGCTGTATTCCCCCAATGGTAAAGAAAGAGATGGTCTCTCTGTCATGTCTCTTCCTACAAGAGCACTAATCCTATCCAGGAAGGCTCCACCCCTCTATGACCTAATTGCCTTCCCACTTCCAAATACCATCACATTGGGAATTAGGACTTCAGCACATAGATTTTGGGAAGATACATAGTCCACAGAAAACACTAATGATATTGAACATCTTGAAATAATAATTGCTATTCATATATTTTGATAAAATGTCTAAATCATCTGCCATTTTCTTTTTAATTAGATTGTTTGCATTGCTCTTAATAAGCTGAAAGAGTAGTTTATGTATCCTCTCGATAGGTCTCTTTCTGACATGTTTTGCAAAATATTCTCCCAGTCTGTGGCTTGAATTGTCTTTTTATTAACTGTTTTTTTTTAAAATATAAAAAGTATTTAATTCAAATAAAATCCAATTAATCCATTTTCTCTTTCATGGTTTGTCCTCTTTCTAAACAAATCTTTGCCTAAAAGTTACATAATTGTATCTTTCACATTTAAGTCTATGACCAACTTTGAATTAAAGTTTTTATATGCATTAGTAATAATCAAGCTTCATTGACACATTGCTGATTCTCAGCTGAAGTATATGTGGGTCTGTTTCTTGATTATCTGTTTCACTAAACAATATATCAAACCTTACACCAAAATTACATGGTCTTACTGTAGATTATACAAAGTCCTGAGACCAGATAATATATGTTCTCCAATATTTTCTTCTTTTTCAGTATTGCTTTTGGTATTTTAAGTTCTTTGCATTTATATTTGAACTTTATAATCACTTTGTCAATGTTTATAAAAATGCCTGTTGAGATTTTGAGATTATATTGACTCTACAGATCAATTGGGACAGTCATGACAATTTATCCATATCGAGTCATCCAATATTGTACTTTCTCTCAGCAATTTTTTGTAACATTCAGTACATATACATATTTTTTGTAAAATTTATCCTTATGTATTTTGTATTTTATGCTATTATGAATGGTATTTATAATTTTGGTTGTTAACAAGAATAAAAATAAAATTTTTGAATATTGATCTGAATCTTAAAACCTTGCTAAACACATATATAATTTCTATTACTTTTTGTTGTAGCTTTTTTTTTTTTTTTTTGAGACTTGAGAGAGTACATGTGCATGAGATCAGGGGGAGGGGCAAAGGGAGAGGGAGAGAGAGAATTCCAGCAAACTTCCCACTGAACCCAGAGCCTGATGTGGGGCTCAATCCCATGACCCTGAGATCAGGACCTGAGCCAAAATCAAGAGTCAGATTCTTAACTAAGCCACCCAGGCACCCCTATTCTATAGTTTTCTGAAGAGATGGCTCTATCCTTTGTCAATAGAGATTTTCTTCTTCCTTTTCCATCTCTATATCTTTTTTCTTTCCTTATTGCACAGACTAGAACTTTCAGCACAATGTTAAGTGGAAATACAGAGATAAGTTATCCTTGTCTCATTCCTGAATTTAGGTGGGAACATTTAGTCTTCCAGTGTTTAAGTGTGGTATCAGCTATGGGATTTTCAGAGATACACTTCATTAGCCGGAGATTTTCATCATGAAGTGCTGTTGAATTGTGTTTCTCTGCATCTACTGAGATGATTGTATGTACTGTTTTTATTTTTTTTTTATTCTGTTTGTACTGGGAATTACACTGATTGACTATGGAATATTAAACTGCTTTTGTGTTTCTGGAATTAAATTCATTAGTTTGTGAGACACTACCCATTTGGTTAATCACTAGATTCAATTTGCTAAGATTTAAACGAATTTTTGTCTATGCTTGTGTCGTATATTTGTATTTTTGTATTTTCTTTCCTTGTAATATTTGTATATTTGTATTTTCTTTCCTTGTAATAGGTTTCTCTTATCTGTGATTTTGTGTGCTGACCTTATCAAATAAATGTGTGAGTACGCATGCCTTTCTGTTCTAATTTCTGGATGAGTTCATGTATAAATGGTATTATTTCTTCTTTAAATATATGCTAGAAATCAGTAAAGGTAGTTTATGTGTGGTTATTAAAAATGAATTCAATTTATTTTATAGCAGCATGGCTATTCATGTTATCTATTTATTCTTGAGTGAGCATTTAAAGTTTGTCCATTTAAGTTTTTTTGGTTACTGGCAAGAAGTTTTTCATAATATTCCCATATATACTTTTAATGGATGTAGGTTCTATATTGGTTCTCCCTATTACTTTCCTAACATCCTGGCATTATTAATCTGTGCTCTCATTCTCTCTCCTGCCCTCCCTCCCTCATATTTTTTTCCTTTTAAGTCTGTTTGCAGGTTTTTAGATTTTATTGATCTTTTCAAAGAATTAGATGCTATTTTTTTCTGTTTTCTGTTTTATTGTCTTCTGCTTTTATCTACAGTATTTCCTTTCTTTTGTTTAATTTGGATTTAATTTGCCTTTCTATTCCTAGTTTAAGGTGTTAAGACTAGATCATTGATTTGAGATCTTCCAAGTTTTCTTATGTGTATTTGATTGTATAAATTTCTCATTAAATAAGCTTTAACTGTATCCCATAAGTTTTATGTTGAGGTTTCATTTGCTGTATCTTCAAAATATTTTTATTTCCTTTATTTTTTTTTACCCAAAGGCTAGTTAGAGTGGAACTTTTCTATTATTTAGGAGTTTTCTAGTGTGTGTGTGAGAAAGGAGGGAAGGAGGGATAGAGGGAGTACACTCACAAGAGGGATTTCTAGATGAATACCATTGTGGTAAGAACATATTCTATAAGGTTTCAATCTCCTGAAGTCCACTGTGATATGTTTTATTACATGATAATATTGTCTATCTTGGTTCCATGTGTTTTCAAAAGTAATGTGTATTCTGCAGTTGTTGGTTATAGTTGAGTATAGTGGTTAAGGAGGTCATTTCGATTTTCTGCATGCTTATTTTATTTTTATTTGGTCAATTACTGAGTAAAATATGTTGAAATCTCCAAAGTTCAGTTAAAGTTTGCTCATTTCTCCCTTATTTTCCCATCAGTTTTTGTTTTCTGTATTTTGAAGCTGTTAATTATGTGAATATTTATAATTGTTTTATATATATTTTTTTTTAAGATTTTATTTGAGAGACAGAGAGTGCGAGCGAGAGAGTACAAGCAGGGGGAGCAGCAGAGGGAGAGGGAGAAGCAGACTTCCCACTGAGCCCCGATGTGGGGTTCAATCCCAGGACCCTGGGATCACGACCGGAGCCGAAGGCAGACGCTTAACCAACTGAGCCACCCAGGCACCCCGATATAGTTGTTTTATATTTGATGTATTCACCCTTTCATCATCAGGATGTGTCCTTCTTTTGTCTTAACACTCATTACCTTGAAGTCTACTGTATCTGATATTAATATAACCACTTCAACTATCTTATGCTTCTTATTTTCATAGTATATTCTTTTCCAACCATATTTTCAATCTGTCTCTGTATTTAAAACCTGTCTTCTGTAACAACAGGTAATTGATTCTTGCCTTTTTAAACCAGTCTAAAAACCTCTGCGATTGGATTTAGAAAACTTTGCAATTTATGTACTTATTGCCATAGTTGTTTTTACGTGTACCGAATTACTATTTATTAATCTCCTTCAACTCCGTGATTTCATATTTTTTCATTCTTTATTGATTTTAGTTGTTCATTCTCCACTTCTTACAACTTTTGATTGAATATTAAACATTTTAATATTTTTAGCAACTCTATATTCTATTGTATTATTCTGATAATTAAAAAATAATCCTAGTAGGTAGTGGACTTGCTGATTCAAACTGCAAATGGAGTTTCTTTCACGGCATGTAGCTGCTGATAATTCCATTTTTGTGGCTTCCTACTGCTGCTGTCTTAGCTTGAATTCTTCCCAGTCTCAAAATATGGTAGTCAACCAAGGATTTGGGCAAAGATGTAATACACATTTTCTATGATTTCCTTGCTTCTAGCACTCTCTACAACTCCAAATTGTTATCTATTCTCTGTACTTTGACACTTACAGTTATCAGGATTCACCATTCTCCCACTCAGGCTATACACTGTTGAGGAATATAAGTATTTAGAAAAACATTAAATTCACAGATATGGCTCTGTGCAGGGATATTTTTCAAAAATCAAATGTTTTCTGATCCTTTGATTTTTCAATTGGTCTCCTACATGTAAATAGTGAAGCCCCTGCTATTCACATGTAGTTTAGCTGTCAGCTATGGATTTTGGGCAGTTTATGCTTTGAATTTAGATCCCATTTCTTCTTCAGGCCTCATGCTACCATGATTTCACTTCAGTTTCTGGAAGCTACCACTGCCCTGTTTTCTGACCTTTGTAACTTTAGCTGGTAAGACTGTAGCTTTTCTCAATGCTATTTTTGGTAACATATACCCAGTACACCCATGGGGCTTAGCTAGCACTCTCACCTTCTGATGAGAAAGTCAAAATCCTACTCTTCTTTTGTTGCAGTTATTTTGGAATTAAACTCCTCTGCCTCTATCTCCTCCTTTTTGACACTTTTCATTCTTCAAATAGCTCTTATTATTCTAGTGCTTTTGATAAGTAGTGTCTACACTGGGTTCCTGTAACTATTTCACTGTTGTTTTATTAAAGTAAATTCTCCCCCGGTCAAAGTTTGGGGGAATCATATGTTCCCATAATATCTTTCTAGGGCTGGAAAAGGGCTGGGATAACTGCAAGGGTGTCTGTTCGGGTGGGGATGGAGGGGGCAGGCTGCTGCAAAGGGTGACAGACTAACTGATAATCATCCTTGGAACCATGCAATATTACAACCTTGCAATGAAGTATCTTCTCTCCCCAACACTGCTTGGGAAAATGAACCTGAACTGAATAGCAACTCTAGTCCTGCCTTGTATGAGAAGGGAATCACCCAATTTCTTCACTACTGGTTGTTGATTAGGCTTGGCAGTATATTGGAGAGTGCCATGAATTCTTCAAATGGTCCTGTTCCTCCAAATACTGACATTCTAATTATCAGAGTGTCTAGTTTTGCCAAAAAGCAAAAATACTAATTAAAAACACCTGGTATGTCAGCAAATTTGGATTAGGCACAGAAACTGACCATGAGTACAGAAGGGCTTCCCTGAGGAGTTTATATATAAATTTTGTCCTTGTCTGTGTTCACTTCCAAGTATGCCTGGTACCATGGAAGTGGAATCCCCCAATCAGGTATGTGGTATGAGTTCTAAGAGCCACAGGATATAATGAGCTATCTCACTTCTGTACATTACAGACTCACAGATTTAGATTCTAAGCAGAAGAGTTCTCATTGGCCCCCACTACTATTTCCTATCTAATTCTGTTTTTGTTTGTTTGGTTGGTTGGGGTTTTTTGTTTGTTTGTTTGTCTTCATGCTACTTGTTATCCCATACTCCTATCTATTTCAGTGTGAATTACAGTTTCTATACTTGCAAGGTTAAAAAAAAAATCCACTCATGGAACTCTGTTGAAAAGGGAAGGACCATCCTACCTTCTAGGCATTAGAGCAATAAATCAAAAAGTTAGAAACTGTTTTTCTTTCTTAACATATATTGCATTATTTGTTTCAGAGGTACAGATCTGAGATTCAACAGTCTTGCACAATTCACAGTGCTTACCAGAACACATACCCTCCCCAGTGTCCATCACCCAGTCACCCCATCCCTCCCACCCCACACCCCACTCCAGCAACCCTCAGTTTGTTTCCTGAGATTAAGAATTCCTCATATCAGTGAGGTCATATGATACATGTCTTTCTCTGTTTGACTTATTTCGCTCAGCATAATACCCTCCAGTTCCATCCACGTCGTTGCAAATGGCAAGATCTTATTCCTTTGATGGCTGCATAATATTCCATTGTATATATATACCACATCTTCTTTATCCATTCATCTGTTGATGGACATCTTGGCTCTTTCCACAGTTTGGCTATTGTGGACATTGCTGCTATAAACATCGGGGTGCACGTACCCCTTCGGATCCCTACATTTGTATCTTTGGGATAAATACCCAGTAGTGCAATTGCTGGGTCGTATGGTAGCTCTATTTTCAACTTTTTGAAAAAGAAGAAGAAGAATATAGCAGGAGGGGAAGAATGAAGGAGGGGAAATTGGAGGGGGAGAAGAACCATGAGAGATGATGGACTCTGAAAAACAAACTGAGGGTTCTAGAGGGGAGGGGGGTGGGAGGATGGGTTAGCCTGATGATGGGTATTGAGGAGGGCACGTTCTGCATGGAGCACTGGGTGTTATGCACAAACAATGAATCATGGAACACTATATCTAAAACTAATGATGTAATGTATGGGGATTAACATAACAATAAAAAAAATTTAAAAAAAAAAGTTAGAAACTGAAGTTCTTGTGGATATCAAATCTCTGACTTTCTCACTCATCCTAAAATATTCCATTTATTTTCTCCATTACCTCTTTTTCCAAGTCAGATCTGTATGCATTAGCCTTCTAATAAATAAGGCTATCCTAGGCCAAATTCTCTATGGCATAGATTTTTTTTGAGAATCTCTTCAGAATCTACACCAAGTGGGACTGAATAATATGGAAGGTAGGGGAGCCTCTTCTAATCGTCTGGGCAGAGATGTTTGTCTTACCAGGTAAGTGGACTAATAGTCTGTCTATTCACATCAAAAATAATAAATGGCAAAAACAGAGAAATAGTAATAGCTCCAGGAACGGGAAAAGGGTTTTGAAATAAAACACTGATTAGATATTTTCTTGAGATCACTATCACAAATATCTTTTCAATAATACTAATTGTAAGTTGTCCTGAAATAAATAATTCCATTTCACGGTCTTCAATGTACTTTTCTACTTCTTCTTTTATAGTTGAATATAGCATGCTCTATCTATTGTGTAGGACTTTGTAAAACAAAGGCACATTATATAGATGTGAGAAGTCATTATCATGCACTTACTATGCAAGACTGTACAATGCCCAGAGCAGTGAAGGGAAGGGAATTCTCTGAACAGAGCAATTTTTTGCATGTTGCTGATACATTTCTCAAATCACAATCATTTCCATGGAAACAGTCTGTGATATTGAAAAGAGCCACTGTCTTCTAAGATCCAGCAGAAAAATAATTTTGTCTCTAAATGTAAAAGCCTCTTAGTCAATCACAAATATTGTCAATAATTAGCAATAACAGCAAGGGGAATTCAATTACAGGCAAAGCAAATTGCTTTTTATTTAAATGTTCTCTTTTTAATGCATCCCAGTGTGAAAGTCCCTCTTTAAATTAGTGAAAGCATGTGTAATCTCAATACCTCCACTGGGGGCTATAGGAATATAGGTAGTCTCGCTCTTTTGTTGAGTGTTTAGAGGCTTAGGACAAAATTATACTGCTGTTGGTACTTTGTAATGATAGATATCGATAGTAATTTAGATAATTAAGTGTATTCCAGCCTTATTTCAATTTTCTCCAGTTGTAAAATTCTTGTCTGCTAGCTTAATATATTCATGTTTATGTAAATTTAAGTGCAATCATAACCATTCTGTAGTCATTATCAAAACAGGTTGGGCCATCTTCATTTCATTCCCTGATGCTTTTTAACCTTAAAGAAAGGTCCAAAAAATGTTCTACTCAAAACCAACAAAGAGGCCTCATCTAATCTTGGTTCCTGTCAGTTCGGTTTAATTTTTACAGTAGGTATCATTTTAGCCAATAGTAGAAATGTGAAAAATTTATAAACAGGAACCATGGCATCTGGAGGAAGAACCTGAGATGTCTACCCTTCAGCAACTTCATTAAGGAGACAAGAATAAAAGAATTCAATTTTGGCATCCTGGGAAAATTTGCCTTGAGGTCAAAGTTTATCAACTGGTTAGAACTCTTGATTATATAGCCCTTTGCTTTTCCTCTCTAAAAAGGTGTCATATTCCTAAAAATGACGGTCTTACCCACTGAACCGTAGCATGGCACAGAAGCATTGGATGTGCAAATTAGAGCACTTAGTAGGCCTGAGAAATTTAAAGTACGGGGAAAATATAAGCTATAAGTAATTTTCTCTTCTGAGGTTTAAATGCCAGTATTTTCATCTGCTCTATCTCAGGGCAACATATTTCTAGTTGATTAATCTATATGAATATTAGAAATCAGTTTGTGGTCACAACGCAATTTTAGTGATGTTAACTGTAAGCACTTAGGTGATTTTGTATATTTACCCTTTGGGGTTTTGCCTTATTATATGTTGTTATGTCCCTCTCAACAATTATAATTCTACCAAAGCTAAAAACTATTGCTGAAAATTAACCCATTACCTAATTTAAAGTACACTGTATATAGCAAAAGATGAATGTAATAGATTAAAGATGGTTAAAAATACTTGGACTCTCCTCCCATTGAGCTCATCCCTCTTGCCTAGAATCCGGGCTTAAATTTGTGATTTGCTTGAGTAATAAAATACAACAGAAGTAATGTTCTGGGATTTATGAAGCTAAATCAAAAGAAGTCTTGCAGCTTCTGCCCCAGTTTTTTGCAACACACTCTGTGGGAATCCTGAGCTTCCGAGTAAGAAGTTACTTGCCCTGAGACCACAGTACTAGAAAGACCATTTGTGAGACCTTCAGTTGCCTGTCCCAGCTGAGCCTAGCTTCAGTGTGCTCCTGCCAAGATGTCATATTTGTGAGTGAAGCCATCCTGAACTCTCCAAACCGGTTCATCCACCAGATGAATACAATCAAGTTACCCTGGTTGGTGCCATGTGGAGTAGAAACATTTGCCAGCAGACTCCTGAACGAATTCTTGACCCACAAAATCTGGAAACCTAATAAAATGGTTAATGTTCCAAGACTCTAAGTTTTGGGATGGTTGGTTATGCAGCAATATATAAGCCAAAATAAGAAAACAAGGTGTCCATGTTGTGTTTTTTGTTTCCGTTTGGTTTTTCTTCTGTGTTTTTTCTGTGTTAGACTGCAAAATGTTTATTCTACTGTTCAGCTACAAACCTGTTTTTGTCAGTTTATCTCTACTAGTAAAAATAAATGTAAATTTCATCCACCCACTTTTTTTTTTTCCCCTCTTCAGCACCATCCTTACCACTGACATTCTGGATTTAATTCTTTCTTTTCATTCTAAAACTCATAAAGTAAGTAATGATCTTTTCTCAGGCAAATGAAACGGTTTTGAAATCACAAAAGATCCTGTACTATAGATCTTTGAAAGTCATGTAAAATAGGACATTTACATACTATAATGTTATAAATGTATTTAAGAGTAGATAACTTATAATAGTAAACTGGTTTTGCATTGCTTTTTATTGAGGTATAACTGAGATATGGCATTATACTACTTTCCGGTATACAACATAATGATTTGATCTTTGTAGACACTGCAAAATCATCACCACAATACATCTAATGACCATAGAGGTACTGTCACCAGACAAAGGCACTATTTTTTTTCTTATGAGAACTTTCAGGGTTCACTCTCTTAGCAACTTCTAAGTATACACTACAATATTACTGACTGTAGTCACCATGCTGTACTTTACATCCCATGACTTACTTGTTTTATATTCGGATCTTTGGACCTCTCAGCCCACTTCACCCATCTTGCCCACCACCTAACACACCTCCCCTCTAGCAACCAGCATTCAGTTTTCTGTATCCATGAGTCTTGTTTTGTTTGTTCAATTTTGTTTTTCAGATTCCACGTGTAGTAAATAATATGGTATTTGTCTTTCCTGTAAGACTTATTTCACTCAGCAGAGTACCCTCTAGGTCCATTTGTAGTGTTCCAAATGGCAAGATTTCTATTTTAGGGCTGAATAGTATCCTATGTGTATGTGTGTATATCACATCTTTTTTATCCACTCATCCATCAATGGACACTTAGGTTATTTCCAAGCCGCAAGATACACAGGGCCAATTATATATCTTTTCAAATTAGTATTTTTGTTTGTCTCAGATAAATACCTAGTAGTGGGATTGCTGGGTGATAGCTCTAATTTTCATTTTTTGAGAAACCTCCATACTGTCTTCCAAAGTGGCTGTGCTAATTTACCTTCCTACCAACATTGCACACAAGGTTCCCCCTTTCTCCATCTTCTCACCCACACTTGCTTTTTTTCCCCATCTTTATAATAATAACCATTCCAACAGGTAATATCTCATTGTGGTTTTGATTTATATTCCTCTGATAATTAGTAGTGTTGAGCATCTTTTCATGTGTCCGTTGGCCATGCATATGTCTTTTTTGGAAAAATGTCTATTCAGATCCTCTGCCCATTTTTTAATCTGATTATTTATTTTGCTACTGTGTTATAGGAGTTCTTTATATACTTTGGACATTAACATTAACTTTGGACATTATTGAATATATGATTCATAAATACTTTCTCCCATTCTGTAGGTTGTCTTTTCATTTTCTTGATGGTTTCTTGTGCTGTTCAGCAGCTTTTTGGTTTGATGGAGTCTCACCTATTTTTGCTTTTGTTGTGTTTGCTTTTGGAGTCAGATCCAAAAAAGCATTGTTAAGACCGATGTCAAGGAGCTTACTGCCCATGTTCTCTTCTAGAAGTTTTATGATTTCTGGTCTTATATGCAAGTCTTCAATCGATTTTGAGTTAATTTTTCAGTGTGATATAAGATAAAAAATTCTGAGAGGCACAGGGGATTCAGAACTGCTATCAAGAGGGTTAGGAAATAAGAGAACATACACAAAAAGAAACATTAAGTGGGAGAAATTCAATATAACATATGCCTTCCTAAGAGATGAGAAGTTCCTCCCATGAAAGATCTATGCGTACTAGCTAAAGACACAGCATCCAACATTCCATATAAAAAACAGTAAGATGAACATAGGTATAAAATACAAGAAATCCTTTTTGAGTTCCTGATAGGATAAAATTATAGTGGTGTATGTGGATAGGTCTCTGAGGCACCAGGATGAACATAGTAAAAACAAAGAACTTGAAGTCAATCAGATCCACGTTCAGATCCCAGTTTCTCCGCTTTCTCAATTTTCAGCAAGTTACTTTGCTTTTCAGAGATTCAACTTTATTAACTCCAAATGATAAGAACATGTCTTTCATTAGTTAATTACCCAGTATCTGCCTGAGATATAACAGGTAGGCACCCAAGAAATGCTACTTTCTCCTTCCCTTAAGGGATATGGAGACTACCTCTAACCATATATCATTCTAATGTAGAGGTAAGCTATTTTTTCTCTCCTGGAGAAGTTAAATTGAAAACTGTCTCTAACTATTCAAGCCACATTCCATTCTCTTTTTCTGCTTATTCATGTGTAAAAGAAGGAAAATTAAAAACAACAGCACATACCTGCTATGCATTTCTACCTTTCAGTCTTAGGAGTATGGTTAATGTTTTCCTCTCTTTTTGTTAATTGAAGATTATGATTTTGGGAAATAGAAAATATGCTAAATAATTCTATCTATTCATCTGCCTAAAAAATAAATCAAAGATTCCCGAAAAGAGCCTGCATTAAATAACAGGAATGAGGAAGATAATTTTGAGTCAGTAGAATACCCAGAAATCATATAAAATAAGATATTACAGAGTTCAATAGATATGATTTAGAAATAAGCATCATGGAGATATTTCCAAATAATTCTTAGATTAAACACGATGAAATGGCAATGAGATTTCTGGCATTAGATATCTGAATACTGTTGAGTAATAATCAGAGCTAATGTTGATGAGCCATTTATAAACATACAGTTACTCCTTAGAATCATTACTCATTTTTTTAATTAATGCTCAAAGCAACTCTAGGAAGTAGGTAATATCTCCATTTTTCAAATGAGGAAACTACGTCACTCAGAGATTCAGGGACCTTTCCAAGTCTTGCAACTAATGAAAGGTGGAGATACAAATGAACTTAAAAATCTCACATGAGGAAGTAAAACTGCTCTCCAGATATTAGCTCTTTTTGTTGAAATGGAATATTATATAAAATGCAGTAGATGCTTGAAAAGAATCAGATTCGAAGGAACCAGCAGGAAAGCAGCTCTCTCTGTTCAAGCATATACTTCAAGTTTACTGTGAGTTTACTTGATGCTCCCATCCCATTTCTGCAGTTACACTTGTGAGTTCTGTTGGAGTGACACACAAATTCTAGTCTGCCAGATGCTGTCTAGAGTCAATACTGATGCAATCCAGCAACACAGTTGTACTTGTTAATTGTCTATGTACAATCAGTCTCCCCATAATCCCACCAGTGTATACAGGATTTTCTTTGTAAAATGACCCACCTCTTACTCTGATGTATAAAACAACTTAGGTGAAAGTGACCAAGTTCTTAATCACAAACTGATTCAGAAATGTGATACGTGTGATACAATTCTGGCCAATTGGAATCAAGAAGCTATTTGCTGGCAGGTTCTGAGAAAAAAGCTGCTGGAAAAATAATTCTTCACTAAATGTCTCATTGCATGTATGTAAAAAAGCGGGAGACTAACAACTATTGGTGCTGTCATGAGGAAGATAACTGGAGAATCTAGATGGTGAAAGAGCCAAGGCAATTACAAGTACAGGCAGAGTGTGTAAGACTTTGCAAAGACTTCTAGATCAGTTCTTGCCTGTGGCCAGATCTAATTCCATATTGTTCAGTTATACAAATCATCAAAGTTAGTTTTTAAATTTAAACTAGATCCCATATGATACAATCTCATAAAACAGGATTTCTTAACCTTAGCACTGTTGACAATGGCCCAGATAAATCTTTGTTGACTATCTTGGGCACTGCAGGAGGTTTAGCAGAATTCTTGGCCTCTACCCACTAAATGACAGTAGAACGCCTCCAGTCATGACAATTAACAATGTCTTCCGTCATTGCCAAGTGTCCCCTGCAGGGCAAATTCACTTACTGTTGATAACTACTAATATAGAGCATTAATAGACATTTTGGGCATCTCCCTACCAACCATTCCCCCCCTCTTCATCCATCCTGATTTTCATTCATGCATCCACGCATGCCTTGCTTTGGTGACTAAACTAAGCCATGCGATCCTATTCTTTGGCTACCGATTTGTTTGGAGGCTGGAAAGTAATGAAATTTGGATTGATGAATTTCAGGAGAGGTTTGTGTTTACATCTAGAGGAAAACTCTTCCTCTGTTGTCTGAAGATAAGTAATTCTACTAGGTCTGTAGAACTACCTAGATGTGGGAATCATGGGAAGACACCTTGTGACCTTGTTGAGAAGATAGCCCTTAGACTAACGGAGACACATCAGAGTAAGACAAAAAATCCCAAGTTTTGAAAAGTCTATTATGCAGTTGAATCAGACCAATGCAGAAACCTTCCTGCTTCATGAGTGAATATGTTCCCTTTATTGATAAACGTGTTTGAATTACGTGGGTCTGTTACTTACAATCTATGTGCCCTGATTCAAAGAATTTGCTTTGCCTTGGCATGTAAAAAAAGCTCCAGTTTAGTCAGTACTGTCTGATAGAAGTTTCTATAATGATGCGAATGTTCTGTATCTGCACTGTCCAATATGACAGGCATAGCCACATACGGCTATTGAGCCCCTGGCAGTTGGCCAGCATGACTGAGGAACTGAATATTTTATTATTAATGGAAGCACATGTAATAAAAGATCTACCGTCTTAAAATTTTAAATTGTTAACTGTAAGCACAAAGATGTACAGAAGAACTCTAGAATTTAATTGTTTTACATAACTGAAACTTAATGCTTGAGTAGCAACTCTGTTTCCCTCCCCCCCCAAAAACCGCCATTCTACTACTTGCATGCGTTTGACTATTTTAGTTAAAGCATATTGAAAGCTGAATTTTCAATATGATTTAACTTAATTTAAATCATCAATGTAGACAGTGACTACTACCACTGGACAGCACAGGTCTAGAATAAGTTTTTTTTAAATGCTCATGCAATCAGAGCTTTAGTTAGCAAGAAGCCACAGCTTAGAGAGGTGGTTAGTGTCCCCTTAACAAAACCAACATATCAGGGGCACCTGGGTGGCTCAGTCGTAAAGCATCTGCCTTCGGCTCAGGTCATGATCCCAGAGTCCTGGGATCGAGCCCCGCATCGGGCTCCCTGCTCTGCGGGAAGCCTGCTTCTCCCTCTCCCACTCCCCCTGCTTGTGTTCCCTCTCTCGCTGTGTCTCTATCAAATAAATAAATAAAATCTTTAAAAAAAACAAAAAAAAACCCCAACATATCAACAAATATTTTTTTACTTTATTATTATTAAGGTAAGCACACGTAACAAGAGATCTACCTACTTAACAAATTGTGGGATGGAAAAAACAAAGGAACAGGACAATTTGGCAACCATCAGGATTCCAGAGAGTGCCAAAGCTGGCGTTGCTCAGAAGGCTAACTAAAGCACATGCAGAATTTTAACCTGCACAAATCTAAAATGCAATCTACTTAGTCTTCCATTTAGCCAAGTGGGGAGCACCTGGATTGGAAGACCTTGAGTTAGGTGCCCACCAAGGCCCAATCATCTATGGCCAGGGCGGTGGATCACATATCTGTGTTCATGACAACATTTGTCTATCATTTCCTCAGTGGGCATTATAGGCATTAATAACAACAAATATTCTTGTCTTTTAATTTGGATTTCCTCAGCCACGTAAGATGCATGTTGTTATCCTCTCTCTACCAGTAAATAGAGAACAAAGCTGGTAAGCAAGTGCGATTTCTCCTGAGTCAAGATGTCCTTTAGAAACTTCAATAAGTTACCACGGGTCGCTCCTCATAGATCCTTAAAACTCCTCTACTTTCTCTTTTAGCCTTTTCCCCATCTTCCTAGGAAACAATTCTAGAAACACTTAGATCAATGTCTAAACGCCGTCCTTGCTCCTATATTTCAGTTGTCGGTCTCTATGTGGCATGCACCCCCTGAGGGAGACACAGCTTGTGTCTGTGCAGGTCCCAAGTCACTCTGTCTTTACTCCCAGATCTGAAGTCCATGCTTGAAATTAAATCACTGGCTGCTCCAGCAATTCACAAGCAACAGGTTGCCTGTGTGTCTTTAGAGTGGAAGTGTGGTGATGTACTTGGATTGCAAAATACTTAACAACTGTGGAGTCGAGCCTTTCCACTACAGAGCTCTCCAAGTCGGAGCTGTTTCAAAAACTTTGAAACCAAAGGAATCAGTGGATGAGTCCTGCTCTGTGTGTTTTCTGCGACATGAAAGAGCCTCAGTACCATGGGGGTTTGCCAGCATGTCTGAACAGCAAACCCAGCGGGAAAGAAACTAGCTGGGGGGCGGGGGGTACTGCCAACAGGTGGGGCATGCTAGCAACTGCAAGACTCACTCCTGACACAAAAAAGAAGTTGCAAAACCAAAGAGGCATCAGCAGCCTGCAAGTTCCACGTACCAGGCCTCGTGCTGCCTTTCCCTGGTACTTTTCTGCCCATGGCATAACATATAAAATCTGAAAACTCAAAAATCTGCATTTTTTGAACAAACTGGGTGACACCACTTCTGGGTGCATATTAAACATTGCTCCCTCTTTGGGGAAAGAGGAAGAAATAAAATAAAGTCTGCTACAGACTGAATTTATAGGTTGCCATGTCTTTGGTGCCTTACTAAGTGGGCGCTACAATAATCTTTAACAAAATGGCCAAAAGAAATATTAGTATCTCCGCTGAGAAAAAGTATTGTACTTTGCCCAGCATTGTTGGAACATTTGGCAAGATCATAAGCAAATATTTAGGTTAGGGAAACATCTGCCAAGGTAAAGGTCTTTCAGTGAAAAGGGCATTGGAAACTTCTGTCTGGAATATAATACTTTGCCAAATCAAAGTATCAAAAGTGAGAATAAAATATATCAGAAGATTGATGGTTTGTTCTGGGAGGATGAGGGGGAGGATTAAAGAAGAGGAAAATAGTGTCTGCTTGAGCATCCAAATATAAAAAAAAAAAAATTAAAAAACCGAACCTACATAAAATTATCCATTTTACTAAATATAAGTATATAAAATGAATGAATAATTAATAGAGAAAGACGAGAAAGGATGTGAGGTTCCTGGAGAGGTAAAATTCCAAGCTTGAGCTAAGTGTTCTTTCCAGACTATTCTCTTTGGAAGTATTTCCTGCCAAAAGTATGCTCCCAGGCTCACCTCAGGTGATGCATTAACATTCTGAAAGCTTTTACCTAAACCAATAAATGAAACTCCCTGATTAACTTATAAGCCCTGTAGACTCGATAACTTTACCCATTAATTAACAAAGGGACAAGTGAAAGGAGAGAAGTATAGGGCAAGAAATCTTGCCATTTCTATTAAATCTTAGGAGAACAACAACAAAAATGAAAATGAATGATTTTTAGCCACTTTTCTCTGGGCAATATGTTGAAATATCTAGATTTTGGATTTAAATAACATAAACTAGCTGATTGCTGATCTGTATATGTATAGGCTTGCATGTGTATGTGAATGTATAGTTTTCCACACATATAGATTCAGAATGTTTACTTATAAGTATAAATATTTATGACACATTTGTAAATTCTGTCTAAGGAAATGTTGCTATGGGTAGTTTCACTTCAAAACTTGTGATGCTGGAACTTTTAGGAGATTACAAATACATTTCCTAATAGAAACCAAGTACACATCCTGTAATAAGATGAAAAGCCACCATAATGATTTCCCTTTCCATTGAGAAATTAAAGTGATGCCTGGATTTTTAAAGATACAGAGGATACATGGCAATGAAATATTTATTGACTTAACCAGAAATATCACACACAGGTACGTTTTCCTTTATAAATAACTGATCCATTTGGATAGGAAAATGTTACATTTTTGAAACACAAAAGCACCTGGAGTGGGAATAAAGTGAGGGCTGGTTGCAGAAATTCTAGATGAGTTTCCAAGTCACAAATCAGCCCCTGACAAGAGCAGCATTGAAGAGTCTCATAGTATAAATATGCAGATGTTATACTTCAGTCTGGAGAAGATGTGTAAAGCAACACTATCTAAACCTAATATGATTTTAATATAAGCCATATGTTTGCTCTCTGTATCTCTATAGAATCACCAAATTTAAAAGAGCAAATTCCACCTACACTAACCTGATCATTCTTTTCTCTAGAAGGTGACAAACAGTGTCTCTTAGGAATTGTTAAGCTGACTTCCCTAGTGATCAGAAGTTAAAATTAAATATGCTGACTTTTGATTTTAATATAAAACTATGCAGTTATCAAAATTTACATATTAGGAATGTCTAAGTGAATATTCAGTGAATATTATATCCAAATACAAGAATAAACAAATATATTAAAGCAGTAAATTTTCATTTAAAATGTGACTAAAAATCAAGACATTATGTATGGTAGTATTATCAAAAATACCTTTTGAAAATAGAGACTTTTCAGTCAGTTAATGAGTAGTCTCTAAGATGGTTTATTTACTCTACAAACTCATGCTGATTATGCTAAGTGATTTAGGAGCTATCACAGAATGAAAAGAGCTCTGTATTTAAGGGTTTCCTATTGGAAGACTAAATTATATGATAAATACATGAAATTACCTGCAAAGACAAAGTTGTTAAGAGAAGAAGCTGGGATATGATAGGACATTTTGTAAAAAAAAAAAAAAAAAAAAAAAATACATAGAACTGGAGCATGTCTGGAAAAATGGGGCTTTTTATAAGTATTTGATAATGGGATATCCAAAATTTGGAATAAAGGGAACAAAATTAACTGCTGAACATTAATCTTAAAGATAGAAATCTAGAAATTACAATGAGAGTGAATGATTTTTGCCAGACCAAACTGTGTTTGAATTTATCAGTATATTTAAATAAAAGATGTATTTTTTTCAGCAAGGGTATGGGTTGCTAAGGAACCGTAAAGAAGAGTATCAGAGGAAAATGGCAGTGCCCTGGCTTCCCAGGGAAAGCAGCTAAGATATTCATTGGCTATGAAATATAGATCCATTCAACCTCCCTTTGTCTGATCCCTGATCTCTACACAAGCTTTCAGCCCAATGTCTCTTTCCCTCCAAAAGAATGTGATAAAGACTAAAACTAGGGATAGTATAGAAGTAGTGCCTCTGAAGACAGGCACCCCGATTCATAACCTGACTCCACCACTTACTATCTGTACAACTTGTATAAGTTACTTGAACTCTTTGTGACTCAATTTCCATACCTATAGAATAGGCCTAATAATGGCTAGTTCATAGAGTTTTGGGGAGGATTAAATGGATGTAACACAGTGGAATGGAAAGGCATGTAGTAAGCACTCAAAAATATAATTTATTATAATGATAATTTATATGGCCCCATGCAGTGGTTCCCATGATAAATTAATAAATGATCTCCTCTTACATAGCTTATATGCATTCAAGCTACATATATGCCATTAAATAATCGCCATGAAGTGCCACATTTCTAATCTGTGTGCAAGAGCTCCTACTGCCAATAAGTGGGCATTTTGTTGCTATTCCTGTTGCATAGGTTTCTCTCTTTTTTTAAGATTTTATTTATTTATTTAAGAGAGAGCACAAGCACACAGCACACACACAAGTCGGGGGGGGGGCAAGTTAGGGGGAGGGGCAAAGGGGGGGAGTGGGGCAAGCAGACTGCACTGAGTGTCTAGCCTGACACAGGGCCCAATCCCACAACCCGGAGATCACAACCTGAACCAAAACCAAGAGTTGGACGCTTAACCAACTGAGCCACCCAAGCGCCCCCCCATATGTATTTTTTTAATAAGGTTTCATTTTCTGGAGACTGCTTCTCCTTGGGTCTAAGAGTTGAGCATCAAAGCCATTCCATGAGAGGTTATATCCTGTCAGATTTCTTCAAAATTAACATTTTTTAATGTTTAGTTCTGTGAAATAGTCTTATGACATGCTGCGAAAATAGAGTAACTTTGTCTAAAAAGATTGAGAAATGCTGCATATGGTAGCCTTCTCTGAGCTTCACAGAAATCCCATTCCGTATTCTTATCCACTAGGTCAATACCAGCTCCTTATTGGTTCTTTCCCGTAAGGATATTACTTCAAAAACTGGGCTTATCACTTATTGGTTTATTTCCTCAGTAGTCAGTGGTGAAGTACAAGCTAGATCAAAACATCAGAAAGTGAAAGCAGCATGCTTTTTCTTGATAGTGTTTTTATCCAGAACTTCCTAATTTTTGCTACTATAGACTCCCAAGTAGTGGCTTTGTTTCTATTTTAAATTTTCATCTAATTTATGTCCATACTGCCATAAATGACATCCTTCTGAAAAAGTGTGTGTGTGTGTGTGTGTGTGTGTGTACACAGTCATCTCTTAAAATTATTTATGTAAGAGGTAGTAAGTACATTCCAACTTCCATGCTGTTATGAACTGAATGTGTCCCCTCAAAATTCCTATGTGAAAGCCCTAACTCCCAGTGTGGCTGTATTCAGAGATGAGGCTTCTAAAAAAGTAATTAATGTTAGGGGCACCTGGGTGGCTCAGTTGGTTAGGCATCTGACTCTTGATTTCAGTTCAGGTCATGATTTCAGGGTCATGGGATCGAGCCCCACACAGGGCTCTGCACTTGGCATAGAGTCTGCTTGAGATTCTCTCTCTCCTCTCCCTCTGCTCCCCCCTCACCCCCTCCCCCTTTCTCAAATAAATAAATCTTTAAAAAAAAGTAATTAAGGTTAAATGCACTCATAAGTGTGGGGTCCTGATTCACTAGGATTAATGTCCTTTTAAGAAGAAACACCAGCGAGCTCACCCTCACTTTCTGTGTGCCTGCACTGAGGAAAGCCATGTGAGGACACAGGAAGGTGGTGGTCTATAAGCCAGGAAGACGGCTCTCACCAGAAACTAAATTGGCTGGACTCTTGATCTTGCACTTGTAGCCTCCAGAACTGTGAGGGAAAAAAAAATCCTGTTGCATAAGCCACTCATTCTATGGAATTTTATTATGGCAGTTGGAACTGCCTCCTATCACACCCTAGAGATGGATTTTATTTGTGACTGCCTGGTGTTACAAAGCTCATAAGGACGAAATACAATGATTTATAAGCAGTATTGGGGAATTACAGTATATTTACCATGTGGCTGGCTTATGACTTATAGTACATATTTGAAATTACTTAGCATGTTATCCCTAGCCCTTCCTGGCTTGGTCCCAACATACCATGGACTAGCAAGCAGAATCTCCTAGAGGAAAACGTTACAGTGAGTTGATCAATTTCTCTTTAAAATCATGATCCCAAGCACAAGGGCACTCACTAATCTGGCAACCTTCCAGAGTTCTCCTGATGGCCTTCCAATCTCTTCCACTTTCAAATATCTGAATACCCTTCCTCCATCTTCACTTCCCTCTCTCACAGCTGATGACCTTGCTGAATGTATATCATCTTGCTACTATATCCATCTTTTCTCTGGTCACAGTTGTGACAAAATCATTTTTTTCCCAAAAAAGGCCAGTGCTTCCACAGGAACTGCAAAACTATGCTAGTTACTTCAACGTAGAGAATTTAATATAGTAAATCAGTTAAACACATGCTGGAGGACTAGAAAAGAAGAGAACACTTAGGTCAATATTACAGGAGGCAGCTTCTCTACAGTTGAAGAAGACAGGACAAAGCCTGGGGTTGTCAGAACCTCAGAGAAAAGCCCTGTTGAACTGGAACCTGGCTCACTGAGGATGGGACACTTCTCAGCTCTGAGCTCCACATGAGTTTCCAGCTTGTGCGGGTTCAGTGAGACTGTTTGTGAAGGTGTAGCAGGAAGCTGGACACTGGAACCTGCTGATGCTGGGAGGGCACTGAAAGGAACAACAAATAAACACAGAGGAAGTCCCTTCTTCCATTAGTCCTACTTCCAAGCTTCTTCTAGTGCCTCCAATTGGTGGAACCTAACAGGAAACTAGCAGGTAAATGAAAATGTGTCTGCAGCATCACTGGTCAAACCTCACAGAGTAGAACAAGGAAGAATGGATGTGGAGTTAAGAGAAAACAGATTTATAACCAGAATATTCTGTTATTTTATGTCTTACACCTTAAGTTTCTTTCTCTCTATGATACAATTCCATCAGCATTCCAACATATTCTCAAATTGTCCATAAGATCCTCCTAGGACCTCACATGCCTCTCTACAGCTACTTTCCCATATTGTTAGTCCACTGCATAACAAAAATTCTAGAGCTCTCTAGAAGTCTACTTCCACTCAATTTACCACCATTCAAATATGAAGCCACTTCAATTGGCCTTCACTCCCATCCTTTGGCACAATTCATAAATACTGAGTCTCACCAGTGTTACCAAAGCCAAGGATCCTGCTTTGTGCAGACAACTTTTATGCACTTGCCCCAAGTGGCTACTTTCTCATCTGGGAAACACTTTCCTTTGTGGACTCCATGAATTCCTGTTCTCTTCATTGGCTTCTTTCTCAGTCCTTTGTACTTAACGTCTCTTATTTTACTTCACTTCTAAATGATAGCATGTAATAGATTTTGGTCCTGGTATATAACATTTCTATAACTTCACTCATTCCATAAAAATCTGATGTAGGCTTAAGTTGTTTTTTTTTTTTTAACAGTGTCTATATGCTGATAAACTCCAAATTCAAATTATCAAAATGATATGTGATACTTCTGAACTCCAGATATGCAATAAATTAATATTTCTCCTTCATTGTTGTAGAAGCAACACAAACATGATGTGGTTCAGATGATGTTATTATATTTTTTAAACCTGGTACCTTTTTGTTTTATTTTTTTAATAATCTCTACACCTAATGTGGGGCTTGAACTTATGACCCTGAGATTGAGTCACATGCTCTTTCTACTGAGCCAGGAAGGCACCCCTTATTTATTATCTTTTAAAGCATTTTCCTTCTTTAGCTTTCTCCAAGACAGGAACTGGAATCAATTCTTACCAGTTGCTCAAGTTAAAAACTAAGAAATTATCCTTAATGATCCCATTTGTTTCCATATCCAACATAGGGATGTCTTGCTTTTACTTCCAAATAGATCTAAAATCTGTTCGCTTCTTGCCATTTCCACTTTTAGCACTAAGAATCCGAGCCACCATTACCATGTAGACCATTCTCGTATCTTTACTGGTTATCCTGCTCCTATGTTCTCCCATTCTAATTCATTCTATCCAGAGCAGCCAATGATCTTAAAAAAAAAAAAATCAGATCTGGCTATTTCCCTTTAAGACAATTTAATGGTTTCCTATAGCACTTAGGATAAATTCCAAATGATATTCCATGGCCTATAGGGCCTTGCCTAACTATCCATATTTACTGTGTATAAGTGTCCTACCAACAACTCACTATATTCCAACAACACTGATCTTTTTTCAGTTACTTAAATTTTTTAGCATTTACTATGTGCTACCATTATGCTAAGCAAAGTTCCTGTCCTTATGAATACAGAGACTAATAGTGACGCAGACACATACACACAACTACAGATTTCAATACTATTGTGTAGGAAATAAACACAAGGATTTAGGACAGAAAATAGATTATGGTTGGTGACTTAAGCTGAAACAAACAAAAAAATGAATCAGCTATTCAAAAGATAACAAGAAAAAAAAAATTCCAAGCAGAAGAACACCCTAAAAGCTTAGTGTAGACAAGTACCGGCAGAAGTTCAAGACAGCCTGAGTGTAGTAAAGAGAAATAGGCCAGAGATATGTTTAGAGGAATATAGCAGCTTGACCAACCAGGACATTATGGGGTTCTTGACCATCATACTACTGACAGATTGCTCGTCTTTGCTGTGGGTGGCTGGCCAGGGTACTGAAAGATGTTTAGCAACATTGCCGGCCAAGAGATGCGAGTAGCACGTGCCCCCTGTTGTGACATTAAAACTGTCTCCCAATATTGTCAAATGTTCCATGGGGAACAAAATCATCCTTAGTTAAGAACCACTGGAATATATATAGTAAGAAGTTAGAATGACATTCCAAACATGAATCATTCACTTAATGTTTTATTCATTTTTTCAGTATATATTTCTTGGGAACCTAATATGTGTTAGCACTATGACCAAGTGATCAAGACAAATCCCTGTCTTCAGTGATCATATAATTTGGTACAGAATAAAGTTTCCAAACAAATAATAGCAATTGTCTAATTACATTTGTGGAAAGCACTCTGAAGAAAAGGTATATTTTTCTGTTGCACAATCACAGTTAAAAATAAATTTAGTCATTTAGTATCCCTTCACAGACCAAATATCCTTTGTCTAACATCCAACTGAAGTCTACATTCCATCTTCAAGTGTGTTTGTTGATATATTTTACATGAACATAAATTTTTAGAAGTTTTAAGATAGGAGAGGATAGCATTTTGGTACTGTATGTTAAATGATCCACACTGACTATGAAAATTTTATGAAAAAAGAATGCAAGGCCTGAATACCTGATTTGATAATAAGAGCCCAATGGGATGAAAATTCAATAATTTTCCTAAATGAAAGAGGCTATGTTGACAAAATGATGAAACAAAGCAATGAAATACAATAAAATTTGAAAAAACTATAAACAGAAAACAATAAAAATATGTGACTGTAAACAAGTGATATATCCAAATGAGTGGAGGGGACAAACTTCTTAGCCACATGGAGTTAATGGTGATTCACAAAGACTGTTTAAGGGCAGACTCATAGGTCAACAGTAATATATAATAGATCATCACCATCACCATCATCCTGGTCATTCCTCATATGCCTAACTGCACAAAGTGCTCAATTAAATGCAGTGCAAAGTGAGTGAAAAACTGTTCCTAACCTCCACCCAAGGAGGAGGATATAATAATATATAAGAATATTGTTAGTGCTTTAATATCTCCAGTCTAACTGGTATTTGAATTTTATCTTTAAGACTTAAGAGATAGGGTCCACACAAGTTTTGTACAAGATCATCTAAGAGATCTCTAGTAGTACATGACAAAAAAAAAAATTAAGCCTTGTAAGTATATTGTGCATAACAGCTCATCTCTGGGGAGAGTCTCCGGGCATCAGGATTTCTCTTAATAATCAAACACGTGTTTGGCTTTGGTGATAAAAGCAAGCATTTCCATTTTTAAATGTTGAACAAAGAAAGCAGTGATTTGCTTTAGAAAGCAACCTTTCAGTTACCAGGGTATGTCTAAACAAATGTCTGTTTACTGAATACTGACATAGACTTATCTCCTTGGGAACATTGCCAATATGAAGGTGACTGCCCCAAGCATTAGCAGATAATATATGTGGTTTTAGTTATTACCACCCATCTCAATACACATAATGCTTCATATTTTTGAAACTGTAAGGTACCTGTTTTATAAATAATTGCATTTGATTGACAATATCAGAACAATCTAGCTATATTTTTTAAAAAAGCAAAAATGTAAACTTTGTAATTTACAAAAAAAAACTATAATCTGTTAAACTGTTATGAACTAAACTATGTTCCTTCAAAATTCATTTTTGAAGCCCTAACCCCCAATATATACTTTAGGGACCTTAAAAAGGCTAGAAGGGGGGGCACCTGGGTGGCTCAGCCAGTTGAGTGTCTGACTCTCAATCTCAGCTCAGGTCTTGATCTCAGGGTCATGAGTTCAAGCCCTATACTGGGCTTCACAATGGGCATGGAACCTACTTTAAAAAAAAATAAAATAGGCTAGAAGGGAGTGGGTTAATATAGCCAAAGTGCTCAAAGGAAAAATATCAACCAAAAATACTGTATCCAGCAAAACTATTTCTCAAAAATGAAGGAGAAATTAAGATTTTCTCAGAAAAACAAAAGCTGAGGAAATTCATTGCCACTAGACCTCTTCTACAACAAATACTAAAGGGATTCCTTCAAAGTAAAATGAACCAATGATAGACAGCAACATGAAGCAATGCTAAAATGTAAAGTTCTCCAATAAAGGTGAACACATGAGCAAATATTCTAGCCTGTAGTACTGTAATTTTAGTACATAAAATTTAAATGACATAAACATAATTTAAAAAAACTATAAATCTATGTTAAGGGGCATACAATATATAAAGATGTAATCTGTGACATCAATAATAAAAAAAATAATATGAAGTGTGTCTGGGGACTGTAAAGTGTTATCATATTAAAAATAGAATCCTATAATTTTAGGATGTTTTATATAATTGTGATGGTAACCATAAAGAAAACATCTATAGAATATACACAAAAGTAACTAAGTAGGAATTAAAGTATATCACTATGAAAAACAATGAAATGCTAAGAAAGGCAGAGTGAGAGGAAAGGAGTGACAAAAAAAAAATAGAAAAAAAAACAATTATTAAACATACAGAAAACAATTAAACTGGTAACAGTAAGTCCTTCCCTATAGTAATTACTTTAAATAGAAAGGGATTAAACTCCCAATCAAAAAATACAGATTGGCTCAATGCACTTAAAAAAAAAAACACATTGGGGCGCCTGGGTGGCTCAGTCGTTAAGCATCTGCCTTTGGCTCAGGTCATGATCCCAGGGTCCTGGGATCGAGCCCCACATTGGGCTCCCTGCTCCGCAGAGAGCCTGCTTTTCCCTCTCCCACTCCCCCTGCTTGTGTTCCCTCTCTTGCTGTCTGTCAAATAAATAAATCTTTAAAAAAAAAAACACACATTATTCAACTATATGCAGTTTGTAAGAGATTTACTTTACATCTAAGGACTTACACGGGCAGAGTGAAAGGACAGAAAAAGATATTCCAGGGTAAACAAAAGAGAGCAGATTTACTTAGGTCAACTAGACTTTAAATAAAAAATGATTACAAGAAGAACATTATATAATGATAAAAAGGCCTATTCACCAAGAAGACATAACACTTATATTCATGCCTCAAACCTCAGAGTTCCTAAATAGGTGACACAAGTATTGACAGAATTGAAGGGAGGAATAGTATCACAATAATAGGAGGATACTTCCATACCTCATGTTCAATACTGGATAAAGCAATTGGACAGAACATCAGTAATGAGACAGAGAACTTGAACAATACAATAAACCCATTGGACCTAACAGATATATAAAGAACACTCCACCCAACAGCAAAATGTACATTCTTCTCAAGTGTACATGAAACATTCTTCAGGATAAGCCATATGTTAGGACACAAAACAAGTCTTAAGAAATTAAAGATTTAGTTTCATTCCACTGCAATCAGAAAAGATATTTTGTATGATTTCAAGCAACAGCACAAAGAAAATGGGAAAATATACATATGTGTATAAATTAAACAACACTTTTTTAAACAACCAGTGAGTCAAAGAAGTCATAAGGGAAATTAGAAAATACCTTAAACAAATGAAAATGAAAACATAAGATTCAGCCAAGGCAGTGCACTAAGAGGGAAGTTTATAGCTGTAAATGTATACATTGAGAAAGAAAAAAAAAATCTCAAATCAACAATATAACTTCATACTTTAACTAAAAACTAAACCCAACGTTAGCAGAAGGAAGGAAATAATAGAGATTAGAGCAGAAATAAATGAAACAGAGAATAGGAAAACAATAGGAAAAAAAAAATCAATGAGAGAGAGAGTCTCACTTAAACTCAGAAATAAAAGAGGAGATATTACAAGCAATGCCACAGAAATTAAAAGGATTATGGGGGCACCTGGGTGGCTCAGATGGCTAAGCATCACCTTTGGCTCAGGTCATGATCTCCTGGTCCTGGAATCAAGCCCAAGGTTGGGCTCCCGGATCAGGAGGGAGCCTGCTTCTCCCTCACCCTCTGCCTCTACCCCCACTCCTGCTGTCTCTAACTCAAATGAATAAATAAAATATTTATTTATTTATTTTAAAGATTTTATTTATTTGTCAGAAAGAGAGAGACAGAATGCACAAGAAGAGGGAGCCTCAGGCAGAGGGAGAAGCAGGCTCCCTGCTGAGCAAGGAGCCAGATGCTGGACTCGATCCCAAGAACCCAGGATCATGATCTGAGCTGAAGGCAGACGCTTAACCAAGTGAACCACCCAGGCATCCCTAAATAAAATCTTAAAAAGAAAAAAAAGAAAAGAAAAAGTAAAAGGATTATAAGAAAATACTATGAGTAATCATATGTCAACAAATTGGGTAACTTAGAAGTAAATTCCTAGAAATACAAAGCTTACCAAATTGAATTATAAAGAAATAGAAAATATGAATAGACTAATAAATAAAAAGACTGAATTCATAATTAAAAAAACTTCCAATAGGGGTGGCCTGGGTGGTTCAGTCAGTTAAGCATCTGCCTTCGGCTGAGGTCGTGATCCCAGGATCCTGGGATTGAGCCCCACATTGGGCTCCTTGCTCAGCGAGGAGCCTGCTTCTCCCTCTCCCTGCCACTCCCTCTGCTTATGCACACGCTCTTCCCCTCTCTGTCAAATAAATAAATAAAATCTTTTAAAAAACAAACAGAAAAACTTTCCAATTAAAAAAAAGTTCTGGACCAGCTATCTTTATGAGGCCACTCTCCCAAACATTTAAAAAATTAAGACCAATTTTCCTGAAACCTTTCCAAATATTTGAAGAGAAAGGAACACTTCCAAACTCATTCACCATGGTACTGAAGCCAACAAAAACAACAGAAGAAAACTATAGACCAATACCCCTGATTTCATGCAATAATCCTAGCAAATAAAATTCAACAGCACATTAAAAGGACTATACACCATGACCAAGTGAAATTTACTCCTAGAATGCAAAGATGGTTCCATATAAGAAATTCAATCAATGTAATGCACTATGCTAACAAATGAAGGACAAAAACCAAATCATCATCTCAATTGATGGAGAAAAATCATTCACAAGATTCAACACTCATGATATAAAACTACAAAGTAGGAATAACATAACAAATATAACATAATAAAGGTCATTTATGATAAACCCATACCTAATAAACTCAATGGTGAAAAACCAAAAACTTTCCCTCTAAGGTCAGGAACAAAGCAAGGATGACACCCTTCACCACTTTTATTCAATGTAGAATGAGAAGTTCTAGCCAGGGAAATTAGGCAAGATACAAAGGCATCAAAATGGGAAAGAAAGAAGTAAAATTATCTTTATTCACAGATTACATCATCTTACAATGCAGAAAACCCTAAAGATGCCACAGAATAAATGTGAGAACTAATAAATTTATCAAAGCTGCATGATACAAAATTGACACACACAAATCAGTGTATTTCTATATACTAATATTGAGCATTCAAAAAGGAAATTAAGAAACAATTCCATTTATAATAGCATAAAAAAGAATAAAATACTTGGGAATAAACCTAACCAAGGAGGTGAAAGATTTGTACCCTGAAAATTACAAAAGCTGTAAGAAAATCAAGAAACAAATAAATAGAAAGATATCCAGTGTTCATAAGTTGGAAAACATAATAAAGTTAAGATGTTCTTAGTATCCAAAGTGATATATAAATTCAATGCAATCGCTGCCAAAATCCCAATGACACTATTTGCAGAAATAGACAAATTCATCTTCAAATTCATATGGAATCCCAAGGGACCCAAAGTAGTCAAACAATCTTGAAGAACAACAACAAAGTTGGAAGACTCACACTTTCTAGTTTTAAAACATAACACAATATTAAAGTAATAAAAATAGTGTGGTACTGGCACAAACACATACAAATAGACCAGTGGAATAGAGGACCCAGAAATAGAGAACCCTTGCATATCTGGTCAAATGATCTTCCACAAAGGTGCCAAGGGCACTCAATGGGGAAGGGACAATTTCTAACAAATAGTATTTGGAAAACTGGGATATTCACATACAAAAGAACGAAGTAGTTTCTTTCTGTTACACCATGTACAAAAATTAACTAAAAATGGATTAAAGACCTTAAAGTATAATCTAAACTATAAAACTCCTAGAAGAAAACAGGAAAAAAAGCTTCATGGCAATGGACTTGACAATGATTTCTTTAATAGGACACCAAAAGTATAGGCAATGAATGCCAAAATGGACAAATGGAACTATATTAAACTTAACTTTCGTGTGTCAAAGGACACAAGTGAAAGGCAACCTATGAAATGAAACATTGCAAATCATATCTAAATTGTCAATTTACAGAATATAGGAAAAATTCTTATAATGCAACAACAAAAGAAAACAAGTAACCCAATTAAAAAATAGGCAAAGGACTTGAATAGACTTTTCTCCAAAGATGGTATATAAATGACCAACAGGCATATCAAAAGACGCTAACATAACTAATCATAAGAGACATGCCAATCAAAACCACAATGAGATATCACCTAATTTCCATTAGGATAGTTACTATATTAAAAAAAAAACAGAAAGTAAGTATTGGCAAGGATGTGGAGACATTGGAACCTTTATGTACCGTGGGTAAAATTGTGAAATGGTGCAATTCCTATGAAAATAGTATGAACTACCATATGACCGGCAAACACACTTCTGGATATATATCTAGAATTGAAAACAGGGTCTCAAAGAGATATTTTTATACCCATGTTCATAGTAGTACTATTCCCGATATTCAAGACATGGAAGCAAACCAAATATCCATTGATTTTTTTTTTAAAGATTTTTATTTATTTATTTGACAGAGAGAGATACAGCGAGAGAGGGAACACAGGCAGGGGGAGAGGGAGAAGGAGAAGCAGACTCCCCGCTGAGCAGGGAGCCCGATGCGGGGCTCGATCCCAGGACCCTGGGATCATGGCCTGAGCCGAAGGCAGACGCTTAACGACTGAGCCACCCAGGCACCCCTCCATTGATTTTTGATAATGATCAATGATAAATGAATAAACAAAATCTGGTATATATAAACAACAGAATACTATTCAGCCATGAGAAAGGACAAACCGCCATTGGCAACAACATGGATGAATCTTGAAGATGTTATGCTTAGTGAAATAAGCCAGTCACAAAAAGACTTTATGATTCTACTTATATGAATTATCTATTCTAGTCAAATTCATAGAAAGTAGAATGGCAGTTACAGAATCTGGCAAGAGGCAGAAAAAGGGAGCTGTTTAATGGGTACAGAGTTTCAGATTTTTAAGTTGAAAAATTCTTGTAATCTGTTTCACACAATATAAATATACTTAACACTACCTAACTGTATACTTGAAAAGGGTTAAAGTAGTAAATTTTGGGTTTTTAACACAATAAAAATTTAACATGCTACATGGTATCTAGAGCTATAATCTCCAAAATGCTTTGCTCTTTTCCCTCCATCCCTCCCCCCTCCACATCCACACACACACACACATCTATAATACACATATAATTACATTCCTATACTATGTTTACCTAATGTCTCAAGGTGCAATATGCACATAGAAGGGTCATACGTAATGACCGCATATAAATCCATATTTTCAAAAGTATTCTTGATAATTTTAATTTTTAAAATTTTGGCTATGTGTCAGATCTAATGAGATCATCATTTTATTTATTTTGTAATGTGACTTACAAAGAATTCACACTAAAATAAAAAGTGTCAGCCATTCCCTTGTTGGTTCCTTATGCTTGCATGATTAGTATTATTTCAATTTGAAAAAAATTTTGCAAGAATATTTTAATCTACTTTCTCATCTTTTAAGGAAAATTTATCAAAGCTAAATATCATCTATAAATCCACTCAAATGATCACATGTAAACTGCAATATGAAGCAACACAATGAAAGAAAATAGGTGTAAAGGTGTCCATCATTCCACATTGCAAAACTCCCTCACTTCCCACAAGATCTCTCAGGGACTACATGTGACAGATGACTAATTGTCTGACCTAACAACCTTTGAGGGCACTAGGGTTAATCAATGTACTAAAACATGATAAAGCTTAATTTCATTTTTAGGTGGAAAATGAATATAAATATTTTAATAGGCTCATCATTTCTTTAGCAATATTGTACCTAAAAACAATGATCAGGCTTTTTACTTGTTTGATTTCTATCAGTTTCATTCCTATCAGTAACGACCCAAAGTTAGTTCTTACCTACAGTTCTCAAATCTGCAGGGTTTTTTTGTCTTTTTTTGTTGTTGTTCTCAAACTACCCCTTCCCCATTATGCCCTCTGCTTTCTCAACTTAACATCTGAGACCTTGAAATCATATGAACCAGCTGGCATTGAAAGGATGGAAGCAACTTAATCCGATCTTTGCTGCAAAGTCTAATCTTTTTTCAACAGAACTCTTAGCAGGTATTTGTGTCTTGAAACCATTTTTAACCATATCTCTCACTCTTTTAAGTCCAAAAACAATAGCTTTGCCTACCCCTGATATCTGACCCCCCCCTTATCACCCCATCTCTGCCTGACACCACACAATTCTTACTTGAGCTCATCTCTTATAACACATTGGCAAAAATCAGCCAATGATGGCCAAGGGGCGCCTGGGTGGCTCAGTCGTTAAGCGTCTGCCTTCGGCTCAGGTCATGATCCCAGGGTCCTGGGATCGAGCCCTGCATCGGGCTCCCTGCTCAGCGGGAAGCCTGCTTCTCCCTCTCCCACTCCCCCTGCTTGTGTTCCTGCTCTCGCTATCTCTCTGTCAAATAAATAAAAAAAATCTTTAAAAAAAAAAAAAAAAAAAAACATCAGCCAATGATGGCCAAAATATCCCAAAACTTTGTTTTCTCTAATTGCTTCCTAGAACTATATGCTTAGAGATAGGTGATTTACCTTCTACATTTCTCATGGGAGAGTTTTACCAAATGTTTTCCCATTACATAACATGAACCATCAGCTTCTCAATCTCTGACATAAGTCTCTTTTCCATGCCACCTGTCTCCTAATTGCTAACCCAATGCCATAGATTAAGCAAAACCCTACTTCCATGTACCATTTCTGTATTAGGTAATGTAATCCTAACAGCCAAAACTAACGAACCCCAAATCTCCACAGCTAAATTCAGTAGAAGTTTGTATCTTACACTAATTACCTTTGGTGGCAAGTTTGGGGAAGGGATACTATTAACTCTATGCAATCACTAAGAAATCTAGGCTTCTTGTATCTAGTAAGTCCTACTCTTGGCAACTTCCCCACTCAGCTGGCAGATGGGAAGGAAGTGGTTAGTTACACGTAATTTGCTATGGACCAGACCTAATATGTGTATATGTTACTTTTACTCCCAAGCCATAGCCATGTTAACTGCAAAGCACGCTGAGAAATGTAGTCTAGCTGAGAATCCAGAAGAAAAGGCAGTCTGGAAAACAATGAGCAATTTCTTCAACACATGGATGATTAAAATAGCCCCTAAACTGGTTCCCTGCCTTTACCTTAGCTCTCCTATAATTCTATTTTCAATACAACAGCCTCCTTTAAATATAAGTCAAATCTTTTCACACAGTTCTTCAAAACCCCACAATAATGCCTCATTTTATTTGAAGTAAAGGCAAAGTCATCACAGTGGCCCTATAGTGCCTAAGATGTTCTGGCCTCAGTACATCACTGGCCTCATCTCCAATCTTCTCTCACTCAGTCTGCTCCTGCCACATTGGACTCCTAAATGTTTTTAAATGTCCTCAAATAGGGCAGGTGCAGCCTGGCCTTAGGATCTTTGCACTGGCCTTGAGGACTCTTCTTCCAAATATCTGCATTACTAAGTTCAAAATTTCCCTTAATTTTTCTCAAATGTCACCATCTCAATGAGATCTGTGTCCTCCAACTCCCCACGGCTAATAATCCCTGAGTTCTAGCATCCAATATACCTGCCATGGCAATTGTTAGCACACTATACCAAAGGGCTCCTGTTCTCCCTGCTACAAAGCAATTGGCAAGACTGTACTTTTTGGTTGGCTCTCTAATGGTTGGATGGGACCACAGGACAAGTTCTTGTCAATAACCTTTGAATGGAAGGGAGGTGTGGTCCTTCCAAGCCAGAGTAATTAATCACCTACCCGAAACTCTGGGCTCTCTTTTCTTCTGGCAAGGCGATGGTGTGATTTAAACCATGGCACTTCTAGCCTTTCTAACCTATACTGCTTATTTGTTAAATTTACTACTCCTTGTCTGTCTTCCATAACAAGATCATGAGTTTAAGGGGCAGGGAACCTTTATTGGTTTTATTTGTTACAACATCCAAAGTTCTCAAAATAATGTCTGTTATATAAAAGGTGTTTACTAAATACTTATCAAATTAATGAATAAATAAGTAAGAGGCCCAAAATTATATTCTAATTAATGAAGAAATCAAGAAAAAGAAAAGACACAGAATGGGCAAGAAAAGGCTCCAAGGGATAATTGCAGACAATGAAGAAGCAGAGCATAAAAAGTCAGTCTACATACTGAATTATCTCACACATGGACTATAGAAGTATATACAAATATATTTTATAAAGAACACTGGAAATACATCCGTATGTTTGACCATATTTATTTTTATGTGTGCAATAAATTGTGTATCTTTTTCACTTCTCTAATTTTACCAAATTCTAAATGATTAACACATAGTATCTGTATAAACCTAAGGAGTTGAGACTTCAAAGTATCTAGGTATAGAGTATCCTCTTCTTCATTTCAGTAAAGGGATTCCCCTAGTTTTAGTTGGACACCTACGTACAATATTTCTCAGTTCCTGTTTTAGTTTGATTTAACCATGTGCTTAAATTTGGGGCAATGGGATAGGAGTAGAACAATGGGTGGGAACTCCAGATCATCCCCTTGAAGAAGCTTGTCCAGGACTCTGTGAATCCCTCCTAACCACTGGGTGAGAAATGTTAAACACTGGAGTGGCTGCTTGAAGTTGACAGAGCTGTCCTGCCATCCTGGCTCAGTTATCCTTTGGATCATGTGGTATAAGAGACACATCAATTTCTAACTTATTTTACTCACTATATTTTGTAGTCTATGATAGCAGTTTAGCTGTTTTCTAAATATCAATAAATGCAGGTAGGAAGTGACTACAAAATTGGTTTATACTATTTGTTTGATATAAAGGCAAAAAGATAGTTCCCCATTTTTACTCATCATATGTATTTATAAAAACTATCATAAAGTGACTCTTTTCTGAAGAATGATACTGGTTAAAAATAAAATCACAAAATTTTTAAAAATCTTGCCTTATTAGGCAGATGCAATATTTTAGTATGTTTAAATATTTACATAAACTTATACGCATCTTTACCACAACAAATCTTCAACAGTTGACACAAAAATGTCTAGGCTAAATTTGATAGATATGTAGGGAAATATGATACAAAGAAATCTTATTCATACTAGTTCTCTTCATCAACACCCAACACAAAAGTAATGAACATCTGCATAGATAAAAACATGACACTTCCTTCATCACAGCAGAGTAACTTTTTAGGCAACAGTGTTAGTTTTACTTAAAATATATCCTCTGTTATACTTTAGTAGAACATGGGAAAATGCATATGGGGAATTTCTATAAAAGCATAGTCAATCCATACTTTGTATGATTATATTTGTAAATCTTTATTTTAGATCAATTTGGCACAAGTTATTCTCACTTGAGTAGGACAGGATATGATTAAATTGGTTTTGTTCTAAAAATGTACAGCTTGGTTTATTTCCTGAACTCTGTCTATGATTTGCATTCTACTATCCCTGCTGTTCACTGACACCTACCATAATATAATCATATCCCTCTAGTTTTGTTCTATTTCTTTTCATACCTCCTCTTAATTACCCCTTTTGTACCCCTTGTCTATGGTCTCTGTGCCTCTAATACATGGAGGTACTAATTTCACAACCCCCAAGGCTTGTCAGGTTAAAGATTAATGAGCAGACTATACTCAGAGGCTTTGGAAAGGTTAAGCATAATTACAAATGGGTATTTTATGCAATGCTGGAGATGTGCAAGCTGTTTTTTAAAAAAGGGCAAGAAAAAAGGTAATAAAACTTATGGGATTCATGTCAACCATTGTATCTCAAAAAAAAAGTCTTGTTAAAATGAGAAATTAACATGCTAAAGGGATTGTTAAATTATACTCTTTGTTTTATTCACGATTAAAACACACACACACACATCCGTGTGGTACAAATTAGGTACAATTACAGGGCTGCACTGTCATTGATTTCTAATATTACCTTCTCTTCTTTATTATGAAAAATCACTTTTTCATATTTAGGGTAAAAAGAAAAGTTACGGTTTGAAATAAATACAGTGGCTGAGCATTGCTACTGGAAAAATTAAATAGCATTTAGAGAGGGAATATGCAGTTTCCACTTGAAATTTTATAGCTCACCATGAAAAGAGCTACCTTCCATGGAAAGAAATAACTTAAACCTTCTTTAGAGGTTCAGTTACACCATTATTGTAAAATATAAGCTGAACATCTGGCCATCCTAGCACCATGGGGATGGTAGTAGGATTATAGTAATTAAAAGAAATCCAGTCAGTGTTTTACTAATTATAAAGTGTTACCAGGGTTAAAACATTCGTGTTTAAAAGTCAGAAAGCTGTTGACCTAATTGGAGGTGATTTTTCCCAAAATGTTTCAGAATAAGGGAGTATGTTGGAATTAACTTTGCTCAAAAGGGAAAAAAAAGAGAGAGAGAGAGAGAGAGAAAATATTGATCTCTAATTGTTGAGAAGTGAGAGTGTTTGATTTTTTAACAAAGAGATTAGACATGACTAGTGTTAATTTATTTCCTTTCATTAGTCAAGCTCCTACTAAGGGCAGCCTCCACATGTCTACCATCTCTCTCCACTTACCAAAATCAGGGACTTTGCAACTGTAGTCTCTCATACTTGCATCAACATTTTTCTCTATCAAAAAATTTCTATTAACATGTGAGGTTTTTTTCATCTCATTTAAAAAGGGGAAAAACCCACTCTTTTGACTCCATTACCTATCTACCACCCCATTTTATTCATTTTCTTTATAGCAAAATTCCTCAAAATAACTTGTGTATTTTCCAAGTCTGACTCCTTGTTTTCAATCTACTTTAAAGTCACTCCAATCAGGCTTTCAAAAGCACTCCAATTCCCTGAACTGCCTATTGTCAAGGTTATCAAGGATCTCCCTAAATCCAACATCCAATCCCTGTCCTCTTCCATGGCCTATCATTATTTGGCATATAATTCCTCCCTTGATACATTTCCTTCACTTGGCATGCAGGGCATTTACAAGTAAATGGTTTCAAACTTACCTCTTTGGCTGTTCTAAATTCTTACTGTTGTTTAGGAATGGCCCAACACACTCCTTGAACATTTTCTCTCTGCTATCAAAACTCTCTCCCCTTCAATGAGCTACTCCAGTCTCATGGCTGGACTGATGACTGTTGGGCAAGAATTTTTACTGTTGACCAATTATCCAAGTTCTCCCTCAAATCACCCAGACTCCTTGCAGTTAGGTGAGTCTACTGGGATTGGCCATCACCAAAAGGTAATGTCTATCTCTTCTGGGAAAAGCACCTAAGAACTGGTATGAGTCCTTCATACACGTGATGATGGTGATGGTGATACCTGGTGATAGTGAAGGCCTCATGGAAATAATGGAGTCCTGAGATGGGATCAGCTTTGATGTCTGAATCCAGTGCTTGGAAATGAGCTGCTATGGGAAGAGTGTTTGGATAGAAGACCTTGCTTGAAAAAGAAATAAAGCATTTTTGCTTTAAGCATGAGGTCAGCAAACTTTTTGTGCAAAATATATATTAAGCTTACAGGCCATACCGTCTCTGTTGCAAATACTCAATTCTGTAAATGAATGTATGTGGCTGTGTCCCAATAAAATTGCATTTACTGAAATGGGGGGGGGTGCTACATTTGGCCTACAGGTCATTGTTTGCCAACCCCTGCTTTAACCCAATGTGATATGGGGGTTTCTTTGTTATCACAGCATATAACCTTGTCTATACTGATTAACACAAATTTCAGATTTACGTGTTCATTCCAGATGTCCAGGTACATATGATTGCCATAGGCTCCTAACTGCCCCCCTTTCCTTTTTAAAAGAATCCTTTTCTCACCCTCAAAGGTCAGTATATTATCAAAACATAAGCTATATCATGTCATTCTTTTGCTCAAAATTTTCCAGTGGCTTTCTATCTATTTAGCAAGTGTCCAAAATTCTTATAATAGCCTGGCAATAGGGTAACCATTTGTTCCAGGCTGCTAGGGCAGTATCCAGATATAATCATTAGGTTTCATCTTTCACTTTCAAAAGTGTGATGTTATATTAAACATAAAACTTATGAGGATTTAGCCCCCCATCACTTCAATGACCTCATCTACTACTATTTTCCCATCTTTCATAGTGCACCAGCCATACTGGCCTCCTGGCTATTTCTTGAACACATAAGACACCATTCAATTTTAGGACTTTTTGTATATCCTATTCCCATTTTTTGTATGTTCTTCCCCAGAAATACACTTAGATTCTCATTACTTTTACATCTTTCCATAAATGGCATATTCTCAACCTTTTTGTTTTAAATTGTACACCATCCACTTTCTATCCACCTCCCTGATTTATTGTTCAACATAACACTTATGACCATCTATAATATATAAGATCGATATAATGTCTTTACTTATGTTGCTTATTGAGAATGTTTTCACACCACAATATAACCTCAACGAAGACAGAGATTCCCTCCCCAAACCTACAGCAGTGCCTTTATATAGTAGACACCCTGTAAATATATATATTTTTTAATGAGTAACATCTATGATGAAAAGTAATTAAAAAAGGGATTGCTTCTCTTCAACTTAAGTTGCATTCAACTGACTTAGGGATGATCTGTGTCGTAGCCTGGATCTCCTAGAACAGAGTCTTAGGAAAGCATTAAGTGACCATACTTTGCTAAGAAAGTCTAAATCTTCATTAAGAGTGAGGAAAGTCTTAAGTGAATGAGAATATTATAAAAAGCAATATAGGGTGATGCATTATAGTGCTCTCCACTGTTTCACAAAGAGCTGCTGAAAGACCCAGAAGACTGGTTCACAGGTGATTTTGCTCAGGCACATTGAACATCTCTTGAAAGGCCAAATGGGGAAATCTTACTTTGGCTCAGTCTATTAGAGGGAGAAAGGAAAGCAAATAGATCTACTCTGCTCACTCCTATCTCATGTTTCCCAATGGTCAAAGTTAGCTGCTGGGGGATTTAATGCCCCTGAACTTCCTGGTTTGCATTATTTGGTTCTTCTGCAATTGCTGGAAAGGTCAGATCTTAAATCCTGTGGTGTGGTGTTTTATTTAAGTTTGTTAGTATTTCAGGGAGCCAAATACATGAGTCTAGTTGGCCTCAGGCAGAGACACCATGTACACCGAGAGGGTTAGGAGGTCAGGGTAGCTGCTGAGGAGGAGCAAGAGGTTGAGTGTCTAGGAGTCAGGGAAGTCAGAGGAAATTTGAAAGGGTACCTAGGATGTGATTTTTATAACCCACTTTGTAAAAAAATGGTCACATCCATATTTCAAGCCACAATTACTACATACATTTCTCTTTTTCAGGAAAACACATGTATTGATTTTGTTTCTTCCTTTTAATTAGCAATATACTGCTAACTTGTGGAGAGATTAGGTAGCTGCCCTAGGATGAATGTTCAGCTTTGAACAACAAATTATTAAAGACCTGGTAAAAGTACAGGAGAAAATGCTATGCTGTGAAGAAATCCTACAACACTTGAAAATGGACTTGCACAAGCTGCTCTATCAAAGGCTAAATTGTGAATTGTGAGGGTGTGGTCAGGTGGTCAGCAAAAACTGATTTCTATTACCAGCTACTCAGGGGACAGATAATCGCCAATGACAACGATCCCCTCCCAAAGTTGAGGTTCTGCCTTCATAACCATAGTGGTGGAACTGAAGATGGGCAACGAGGAATACTGACTTCCTCAGAGGTAAATGTAGCTTAGAACAAAAGGGAACAAATTCCTTGCTTAGTCTTGGGAAAACATGCCATCTAAGCTGTTTTCAGAGGCATGCGTGCTACGTTTTCTCCCATAAAGTAAAAGAAAACCTGCTTTTATATTCCAAATTACTGCATGGGGCTACCATTACTTCCTAGGTCCACATACAACTCTGGACACAGAGCTGACCTAAGAAGAAATAACCAGATAGCTAGATGGTTGAATATGCAAGTTCCGCTCAAACACGTTAAGTCCAAACAGTAATGCTCCAACTTTCAATATCTATGCCTATTCAGGGGCGCCTGGGTGGCTCAGTTAAGTGTCTGACTCTCAGCTTCGGTTCAGGTCATGATCTCAGGGTCCTGAGAACTAGCCTCACATTGGGCTTCACGCTCAGGGGTAGTCTGCTCCCCCACCCCCTTTCCCTCTGCCCCTTCCCCTGGCCCCTGCACTCTCTCTCTAGTAAATAAATAAATCTTAAAAAAAAAAAAATCTATGCCTATTCAGTAAACAAAATATTCTGTAACACTCCTACATCTGAATTAAAAACATACTATTTGAGGGACTTATGAAGGATCAGTCTCCACATTTGTAAGTCATGCCTCAGTACTGATCACTCCACTGTTGACACAGGAACAGACCCTAAAGTTAAGCCTACAAATCTATTTTATGACATCACTACCAAAGCTAGTTTTTCAGTATCTCTGGGCATCAAAAGGAGGGCTTTACACAGCTGATCTCTAATTTGGATAGTCTGGTGAATGCGCCTACTAAGTGTTCATGACACCTTCTCATGATTTCAAAGTTAGATATCAAAATAGGAAATACCTCATTTTTATTTTTAAAGATGAAACTATTTAAAACAAAAATTAGAACTTCTCCCTTAACTTGCAACTAACAGTTTCTGCTCATGTCCTTAAAAAGTGATGTTATGACTATGACTTCTTTGTCATTTATTAGTCATTTAGCACTACTACTCATTTATTAGTTATTGCATTTGTGTTATGGCTATTTAAGTAATACTTTGATAAAGAGTAACAAACCTTTACCTACCTGATGTCCAGATCAGAATGCATTTACCAAGACTTTCTTACCAAGGAGACTTCAACATAAATGATATCTACAAAACTAACAATATTGGAGCAGAAATCAGTTAAGAAACTAATGTTTCTGAAGGCTTGCATAGTTACTGTCCCTTATTCAAAATTTCTCTTTCCCGGTTTTGCTCTCAGTTGGGATTTTTGCTGGTGTTTTCCTGGGTACATTTCCAATAATCGAACAGTCTTTCAATTGAATAGCTTTAGAGATATAGTAAGATTTTGTCCATTAAAAGGAGTTATTTTCCTATTAATATGGAATAGATTAATGACTGAAAACGGAATATGACAAGGTCAAACTGAGAATAAAGGACAAATATAAAAAAATATATAATACAAAAGCCTGACAAGGTGGGACAGGACCATGTGTCCGGCTTGGGCATATGTGTGTATGTATATATATTCAAGATCACATTCAAGCTATAGGGTGGCAGAAAAGAGAACACGTCACCTTTTACTACCCGTTTACATTATGTGATCTTATGTGGCCTTCCCAACAACCTGATCAGTATTATTTTCTCCAATATCCCACAAAGAAATGAAGATTCAGAAGGTTTGGAAACTTGCCCCAAATCACACACGTTGATAGTTCTCAAAGTCCTGAGTGCAGTAGAGTTACTTGTAGAGGTGTTTAAAATCCAAGCACCATAGTTCCAGCACCTAAGTTTCCAGTTAAGTGTTTCAGTCTGCAGTTTTCATAACCTCTCCACTGTTTACCCCGAGTACGAGAAACACTGATTTGACAACAAGGAGCAAAGCCAGGATTCCAAACATATTTTCTTATGTCCACAAAAGAGCTAAATCTCAACCAAAACCAGCACTGGACAAGAAATAAATTGGTATAGTTTATAATAATCCATGTCCCTGCTTTTCTGCTCATTTGAATATTAACACTGGACATGACATTAACTTTGGACACAGGAACTTCCCTTCTTTTCGGATGAAAGAGGAAGTCTTCCCTGAGGTCCACCCCTTATTTTAGGGTTCTATTCTGCAGATACACTACTTCTACCAATTACCTTGGTTACTGCTTTGCCTCTACATTTAAATTTAGGTAGCTCCAAAGTTTTGTCTGGTAACAGTATTAGAGAGAAATAGAAAATGTGGCCAGTGTTCTGTCCAAAGAAGTAGGAACTACCATTGACGTGACTGTCTGCATGCAGGAGGCTTAACGGGAACTGAAGCTTTGAAGTTTTATGATGTTGCCTATTCCCTCACTGTACATATTGAACTCAGGAGCACATAGATCTAGAAGCATGGCTAATCTTCAACACTAATGAGTGGATGCATGGCAGTCAAGTAAATTCTGCTATCGGAGCTTTTTCTTTTCTCAGTATTTATTAAATTATGAGTATGCCTTCCCTTTTTCAAATGAGAAAGGAGACATGAGTTTTTCAAAAACATTAAAGCACTTAACTTCATGATCCCTACACTCTTCAAGCTGATTTTGCAGATTTAGGTATGTTTGGTTTGGCCAAGATAAATCAACAAATAAGAATGGACTCATATCACATTTCTATATTTTTTGTACTAAGGGAGAAGAGAAATATTCTAAATTCTTTTTATTAAGATGCATTAGTTCGCTTTAGTTTTCCCTTGAGTCAAAGACCTCATGATTGTAAGAGCTGGCCTTGCACTTATTTCCTGTTTCAACAAGCACTGACTGGGCACATTTGCAAGATTTTCTATTAGGTGTTTTGGGTCTTTCAAAGATGAACAAGAAATTATCCCTTTCCACAGAAAGTTTACAATTCACCGCTTAGGTCCATTTAGTGGAAAAGCTGTATCCAAACAATTAACTGAAAAACAAACAGCAAACACTAACTCGCAGTACTTATAACATGGATCTAAGACAACTGATACATTCATTTCACCACTGGAGATCAGAGCTGAGGCCAGTCAAAATATTTGGCAAGGAAAGATCAGAGACAATGAAGGAACAGGGACAGATCAAGGGGCAAGACCTAAAAAATAGGCAAAAACAGCTGGGGACAGAAGAAAGGGCAGGAACAAAGGAAAATGGTGGACGAGGAATTAGTACACAAATACAAAAATTAGAAAAGAATAATATGCACAAAGAAAAACAGATTTACTCTAAAATGTTAATGCATGAGAAACTGATGTTCAAAAAAGTGGTACTGAGGAATCCCCACACAAAAGCAAGCTGAAAAATACCCAACTGCCTCAGAGGTTGCTCATTTGATGAAGGAACTGTTTACTGTTTCTTGCCATGAGCTGGTCTGCATTCACAATTTAGTAAGACCACTGGGAAGAGCAGTTGTCAGGAGACCTGGATTCTAGTTCCATCTGGTCAATAGCTATTAGATGTGCACATGTCACAACTCTTCTGAGTTTTAGTTTCCTCCTCTGTAAATCGGTACCAGGACAAGCTAGGGTAGAGTCAGGTGAGCAGAGATTTCAGCTCCAAAAATTCTGTGACACGGTAACATAAACATATGGTGACGACCAAATAGAGAAAGAAAGTACAGAACACCATAAGGGCATTGTATACATTCCATAGAACAGGGAAGCAGAGAAAAAGTTTATTGTGTGACATTTCATGGAGGCAGCAAGATTTAAACCAGTGTTATAACAGTTTGCAGTGCAGGGTGTTCGGGGGACTTGAAGGGAAAGGCATGAGGAAAAACAAAGACAAAATGTGTTTAGGTAATTGCAGTGCTTCAATCTGGCTTAAGAAGAGAGAAGTTATAGGGAGGCAGAAGAGAAAATGATCATCAAGATCCACAGAGTGGGCATGAGGTGCACAGTCTTCTGGCTGAGGGCTATTTAAGTTTTCTTTTTAACATGATCACACCTGCGATTTAGGGTGGAATCCCATGGTCACATGGGAGGTCACATGGAGCGAGAGGTGTATCATTGGACTGGGAACCTGGGGAGCAGAAAGAAATAAAAGAGGAGACCCACTGCAGAGGCCTGCCATCTGTGAGGTGCGACAGGTAAGGGGAGGGGAGGCCACCAAGGGAACCTTGCAAGACTGGTAGTGTCCTTTAGGTAAAGGAGAAGGACAGTATAGGAAAGAGGTGTGAGGAGCAATGTGATGAGGGCTTGCTGAATTTAGGGGTGGGCAGGGCATGTCTGATGACACTGGGCTTTGTGGTACATGGTCAAATGGACTGGAAAAGGAGCAAAGTGTTTTAGATAGAAGCAAAAATACAAAGATGGAAATCAGCTACCATGTGTAGAGAAGTGAAGCCAGGTAACTCTGAGAACACTCTTCTTAATGGAGAAGAGAAGGATGCAAGGTTGTCTAACACGGTGGAGCTGATGAAAGATGTCTCAGTCTCTTCCTATTCTCCCAGGGCTTGGCTGCCTTCCCTTCTAATCATCATACTGAGAGTGGTCAGAGAAGCAGGAGGCCTTGTTTAAACAGCATGAAAAATCAGGGAGACACAAAAGCACTGGCATAAATCAGGACAAAAAGAATGCACACACGGGGAAGGCTGATGCACAATCCCCTAGCCTTCGCTGAAGGATCTGTACTTGATAATATGCAATGCCTACTCAGTTATGCTTCAGTAAAGTACTCCACACGCTGTGCCAATCAAGCAGACATCATGCGGGATACAAGGGCATGTTGCTGAGTGGTGGTGTTTTGGTCTTGGTTTTATATTTAATCCTCACAATGTATAACAAAACCGTGGCCCTCTCCAACCACTCTGCAATCAGAGTCTGCCATCCCTGCCACTGGAGACAAATTCATTATGTTCAGAAATTCAGGTTCCTCCATTCTCAACTCTCAGAAAGGAAAAGAGGGGTTCACCATATCTCTGTCAGCACTCACCATCAAAAAGTGGTTGCAGATGGAAGTGGGGAGGCCGCCTTCACCCTCCCCTGAATCAAGCCCTCGGGCCTCACTGAGACCATCCCTGGATGGTTTTGTTGTATTAAAGCCCAGAAAAGGTATATCTGGTGCTACAGTTTCTAATTCATTTTCATCTCCACACATGAGTTTGTCTTGTGGTCAGGCCATGGAATAAAAGTACCGAAACAAATAGCAACTAAAACTGATGTGCATTTACCAGCGAAGGTGGGTATTTGGTGATGTTCAATTGCCAGCATCTTACACTTATTTTTATTGTAGGTCTTCTGTTTGGGAAATGCGGCCAGGAGAAAAAGCATTCATGCCATTGATCTCTGGTTGTACCTGGTGCTTCAAACATGGGTGATCTGGCTTCAAAAGGTTTATAATGACAGATGTGAGGCGAGCTGCCCTCATAGTGATCATCCCTATGGAAATAGGCTGTAACTGGTCTCGGGGTGGAAAATGAATAAATGGGTTTGAATGCTATTTGCTGAAGCAAGGTCACCATGGCTGAATAGCAATTTAGGATGCATAACAGTCAAACAGAGACATTTGGTCCTTGGTTGTCTGTAAATTAAGGTATTAAATTTGTAAGATACTGTTTTTAATTCACAGTTTTAATATAATTGTGTTTACTCAATTGGAGTTGTTGGACATTGTAATTTCTGAGTTCTAATCTGTTTTTTAAAAAGGCAGAGCAAGCATTGATTGTCCTCATTAAAGTTTGAACAGCAGCTATAAAAGCAGCATGATGGAGCGGAGTATCAGCTTAAGAAGAAAAAAGAGAAATGATGGAAGCAGGCAATGGAACAGGAAAGATGCTTAAATTTTCACACCTGTTCCAACCACCCTCCTGGACTATTTACTGTGGGCTAAAAGGGCTCTGCAAAATGGTCACAGGACAAGGTGAGGCATGGAAATTCACCATGGAGGATTTATCCTAAGCATTCCAAGGGTGGCAGGTGTGTGAGCAGAGGTTGCTCGGGGTCCGCAAGCAGGACAGGTATGAGCGTACACACGTAGAAGTGTCATAGAAGTTTAGAGACCTAGACAAAAAGCAAGAATGGAAAGCAAATGTTGGCATCAGGAAAGTGGAAATCAGGAAAGTTGGCATCGTGGAACTGTGAAACACATTTTAATTTGAAGGCTTTATTTCTCCATATTTCTCTTGAAACATTCTCTACAATTTTAATTTTATTATCACCTAGTGATTGGAGGTTTTTCACCTAAAAGGAAATCCCTGAATTAGCAAGTGAAGACGTAACTGTTGTGGTCCACTGTGCTACTGTGCAATTAGACATAGGATAAGTCAATAGTCTAGGATGAATGGAATATTCCAGCTCATAATAACTTTGGGGTCTCATGGACAGTTAATGGCCTTTGGAAAGAAATACTACTCAAGCTTCAAATTCCAGCTGAACTCTGCATGCCGTAAGGGCAGGAGGACTTAGACCAGATGAGTCCCTTTCACAAGCACATGCCATGCTGTGTGGATCCGGCTGTGGAAGCAGTTTGCCAGTCTTATCTTCATAAACACATAGTCGGTGTTCAGCCAATAATGAATGTCAAAATAATACTTAGCCTCCCTTTGGGTGATTCAAAGGGCTCTGGCCAAAAAATAGGCATAATAACCTTTCTGGTATGTTTCTCATTAATTGTCCTTCAAACTGAGAGAGGTATTTTCAGAAGATTGTTTGCTCGTGCTGAAAGATCAGGGAGCAGTGAACAGTGTGAAAAGTATGGAATTGGACAAAATCATTACGAGTGATATATTGCATGAATAAAAATGAAAGTCCAATCTTGGCACCAGGATCTGTACAGGGATCTACGGAAAGCTTCTGCATTTACCTATCACTGTGTTAGAGTAAATAACAGCTATGGCATTTCTGATCCCCATGGCAAAAATGAAGATTTACATATAATGAGCTGTCTATGTTTCCCCTTTGTCCTTCTATCCAATCAAACTTCCAACCCTAACTTGAGACCAAGAAGAAAAAAGCCTGAGAGTCCAGGATCAGAGAATTGAGAAGAGGAAATGGAAGACCCTTGTATGGGCATGTGGGATGAGTACAGAATGAAGGGTCACCTACGGAAAGGGAGGAGTTGGCAAATATATTTCCTATCCCAGTTTTGCCTGCAAATCCTGCTTCTCTTCTAGACAAAAGAAAATGCTGATAGAGAGACTATTGTAACAAAAATATCTTATCAAGGAGAGTAGATCCCTGCTTTAGAAAGGAAAGGCCACTTTGTATCTAGAAAAAGGAGAGCAATGACGGATAGGTAAATGTCTAGTGAGAGAAGCATGGGGAGGCCCCTTTGGAGAGCACTGAAATCTGGGCAGGTCAGGGAGAAAACAAAGACTAGCCCCTGAAAGCTGGGGCAAACAGAGGCCACAAGATAATGACTTAACAAAATCTTTAAAAAATTGTTTTTCCCAAACTCCCCCTGCAAGGGTAATTTAAAACAAGCTGTTAGTGATGATAAAAGAAGGCTTTCCAGAGAATACATTTCACTGAACCCTCTGGATTCTTTGTTCCAAGAAAATGTTTAAAGAGTGCTTTTCTATAGATCCCAATATTCCTCTTTCTCCTTTATTACTGGGCTCTGGTTGTTTTATACTGATTTTAATGGGTATACTGATTTTAATGGGTTTGGGTTTTATGGTAACGACGTTTTTCTTTATTGTAAATGACCTGAAATCCTTTTTGGGAAACAGCACAGTATAAATTAATGTTTTTTGAAAATACTGTCTAATCTTGGTGCTCCCTAGGTTTTTCAAATTAAAGAAAATCAAGATTAAAAGAAGTACATATTACATAAAATATATAAGTGCATTTTATATTTAATGTAAATACAAACATGTGTGTGTGTGTGTGTGTGTGTGTGTGTGTGTGTGTGTGTGTGTGTATATATATATATATTCTGACAGGAAGAGGGTAGTTGTGTGACTCCCTTTAAAAAGAAAGATTAGCAACTGTCTTCATGTGAAGCTTACTTTAAGAGAATACTTACAATGCACCTAGTAGAAATAAAAATTGGGAAATATTTGCAATGATTCAGATTCTTAGAATGAAAATGAAAAACCATAATGTGAAAGTTTTAGAATCAGAGCAAAAAATAGAGATACTGAGACAAAAGCTGTCTTCATGTCAGGGAAATAAAGCCCATGTAGGCTAAAAGTTTCACTGACTACATATATTCTTCAGAAGCTTGTGGGATGAAACAGTTTCTTTACTACAGACATTATATAGAAGAGACTGCACATTGCCAAAGCAAACACATCAATAAGGAAAAGAATAATGCATCCAAAACTAGTGAAATGAAATAGAATAACTCTGCCATAGCACTAACTCTGTAAACTCACTGAAGGCCACACACGTTTCACATACTTCAACACACATTTAGCTCATTAATCCCCAAACTGGCTTACGAGGAAGGCCCAAAGAGGATATGTTGTTTGTCCCAGGCTGTGCACCTGATCAGTGGTGGAACCAAGGTACAACCTCTGCTTACCTGACTCTAGAGCTCACCTTCATCATGAATCACCTACAAAAATGAGCAGAAAGGGGAAGATGACAAAATGGAGAGGAAGAACAGTCTTCCTTTTCTAACAAAGTTCATGAATGGAAAAGCTTATGAAGGAAACAACGTTGAGAAGATTATGAGTGAAGTATGCAATTACACTCCTTGGAGTACCCAATTTATTAATTCATTGAATACCTAATATTTTCAAGTCACAATGCCAACTGTTGGGGAAGATACAAGAAATTCATCTGTTTGACTTCATCTCTTTCCATGAGATCCTTTGGTGGTTCCCTGATGCTTCAGGGGAAAAAAAAAAAAAATGTGAGTCCTTGGTTTGACCGCAAGGCTTTCTGTGACCCAGTCTCATTTACTGTCAGTGCTCCTGTAGCTTATTCTCAAGCCTTTCTGAAATGGTCACATGCCATCTCTCGTGTCTTGGTGAATCTCCGTAGGCTGTTCCCTCTGACAGTAACTCTCTCCCCCTCATACCACTCCTATCCCTTTTGGCCTGCCTACAAGAAATCCTTCAAATCTCAACTCAAAGAGATTTTGTGAAGACCTGTCTGACTAAACACAGGTCTGAGTTAGGTATCCCTCCTTTCTGGTCTCATAGCCTCACATTATCCTTTGTTAGTTTATTTTCATCTACCATTGAAATTTATGTTGTTGTTGTTTTTTTCAAGCAGGAATTATATTTTTTATCTTTTTCCCGTACTGAGCTTGGCATAGGAGCCATATAAAAATATCTGAACTATTTAATGAAAGAATGACAGGTTTTAAATGGTGAATATACACAACCTATATACTAGATAATTACCAACTTTTAAAAAGAAACAGAAAGTTGGGCGCCTGGGTGGCTCAGTCGTTAAGCGGCTGTCTTCGGCTCAGGTCATGATCCCAGAATCCTGGGATCGAGTCCCGCATCGGGCTCCCTGCTCAGTGGGAAGCCTGCTTCTCCCTCTCCCACTCCCCCTGCTTGTGTTCCTGCTCTCACTGTCTCTGTCTCTGTCAAATAAATAAATAAAATCTTTAAAAAATAAAAATTAAAAAAAAAGAAAAAAAGAAAAAGAAACAGAAAGTCAAGAGAAGGCAAATAAAGCAGCAGTATTTGACTTGTTCTTGAAATCCCCTTTCTCACTTCATAAAGGATTTTGTGAAGTAGCTTACAAAAATGTTTCAGTACAAAGGATGAAATATATAGTCAAGAGAATCATTACAAAGGGGAAATAATCACACCTTGGGTTGGATAAGCACACTAAGAAAGCATTCTACACTTTATTACAACAGAGGGGGGGTGAGGGTCCACAAACATCATTCCTAGTGACAAAAGCATGATCTGTTAACAGATTCACAGGGGCCATAAGAAATCAAATCAGTTTTTCAGTAGAAGGAGAGCTGTTTTGATTGATAAACCTGAGGAAAATTTCTTCTTTGTTTTCATATAAAGAGGACTCTCCGTAATAAAGAACTCAATGTTCCCTATGCTTCCTTACACTTCCCATAACAATGCATTTCACATAGCTATTTCAAATAAAGTCTTTCAATGTAGGTCAATGGCCAAGCACTAAAGCATAATTCAGCAAGAGTAACCCTAAGAGGGGTCAAAATAATACTGTCCAACACAGTAAAATAGACCGCTGATGGTTGGACTTTATCCAAAGGTAACATTCAGGACAGCCAGAAGAGCATATGTTGCATGGCCTTCAGGAAATTTTCCATAAATATGATATCTCACAATGGGCATTTAATAACAACCTGACAGCAGGAATTTCAAGATTGTATTATTTGGCAAGAATCTAGAGAAGAGAACTTCTGTTCTTCTGATCAAAGCACATTCACATACACTGCCAAACAACCGAGAAGAGTAAATATAAAATAAGGAGTCTAATGAAGATTTATGCCTGAATGGATGCCCACCCAACCATTTTAGAGGAGTACACCTGGTGAAGTTTTTACATTTTTTTTCCTTAGAAATTCATCCTGGGTCTACAACAGGAAATACATAATCAGGCAACTGATTAGACAAAGCATCATCAATGTTACTTTGAAAGTTTCTTAAGGCTAGTATCATCAATAAACAACCACAATCTTAAAAAAAGAATGTGGGTCTGTGTTTCAAGAGAGTCCACACTGTGTTTCTAATGAAAACCATCTATCTTCCTGGTATACCCTCCAAGACGAATGAGTTGCAAATTAAAATTCTGTCTGGAAATTATTTTTAAGAAGAATATCTGCAAAATGAAATGTTTTTTTTTTATTTTAAAGCATCTGAATTTATGTCCATTATCCACTTGGATATAGAAAGTGATGAAAGATTCTCTCTTCACACTAAGAACACTGGGGATGTGCAGCTCCTCTCTGGCCTTGTGGGGAAAACAGTAGCGCAAAGTCAGTGTAATGAAGAGAGTGATAGCTACAGCTTTTAGAAGCAAACACACGTAACCTGGGAAATGTCCACATGAGGATGGTAAAAGAGATATAAGGGGAGTTTATCAGAGCACTTACAATGTCTGCTACATTTGGATTATCATCACTATTTCACAGACAAGAAGACAATCAGAATTTTCTGCCCAAACTCACATGGCTGATAAGTGGCAGTGCCAGGACCAGAAGTCCAGCACAGTCAATATTTATTGGTTGCATTCTCAGTGTCTATTCCCCCAGCTTAACAGGACTCTCACTTTCCCAAACATATGCAGATGGGCTATAACTGGCCAAAGAAAATCACTCTATACCATTTTTCTGGCAACAATGATTGCTTCAGTATTGAACACACTGAGCTCCAAAAGAAATAAACTCTCTGTACTAGTGTAACTATAACATGGTTCCCACAATCTCTATCCTCTAGTGTTACTGCCAGGATTCCATGACATGACAAAACAGTATGCAGCAATGTAATTAATGCAATTATTAATCAGATACACTTTAAGGTAGGGAGATGATCTAGATGGACCTAGCTTAATCATGTAAGTCTTTTAAAAGCAAAAAGATTTCTCAGGCTAGTAGGAGTAAAGGAAATCAGAGAAACCAGAAAAGGATTTGCCATGTTGTTGCTGGGCTGAAGATCCAGGGGGTGATGTGGTAATAAATGTGGGGAGACTCTAAAAGGATGAGACTAGTTGACATCTAGCAAGGAAAAGGCAACCTCAAGCCATACTATCACATGGAACTGAATTCTTCCAACAAGTGTCTGGACACCAACTTTCCCCTAGAGTCTCCAGATGAGAAGTCAGTCTGGCTAAAATCTCAATTTCAACCTTGTAAATCCCAGAGCAGAGAACCCAGACATACCACACTGGACATCTGGCCTATAGAAATTGTGAGATAGTAAATTTGCATTATTTAACCTATTAAGTCTGTGGCAATTTGTTACACAGCAATTGAAAACTAATTAAATTTCTACACGTAAATGAGAAAGCTACAAATGTTCTGGCAGCCATCTGTCAAACGAGGGACAGTCTGCCAAGAAATGCACCAACACCACAGAAGAAGAGCAAAGAAATAGAAAAAGAGAAGGTAGAACATTAGTGTCTGCACAAATTGATCAAACCTTCCTTGATACTTGCATATTTTGGGACTTTTTTAAAAAGCCAATAAATTCCATATGCTACATATAGTCTGACTTGGATTTTCTGTGCTTATACTCAAAAATACTTCAATGGATTCACCATATTTCTTGATTCCTAGATTATAATAACTCTGTCTACAATGACACTGTCTAGAAAATTATGGTACTTTTCCTTGGGTTTCACAGTTACCATAAACCTCTGATTTAATGCAACAACTACTAGAAATATATGAAAAATAAAGTGGAGGAAAAGACAGAGAAATTGGGTAAAATGTGGAGTATTTCAGAAGAGAAATGTAAACTAAAAGAATACAAACTGAAATTCTCACTTTGATAAAGAATATATCTGAAATGCTGAATATATTGGATGGTTGAACAGCATACAAGATGAAACAAAAGAATCCATTTACTCAGATCAACAGAAGTTATTCAAATTAAAGAAGAGAAAAAAATGCACTATATAGGATACAATGTCAGAGTGACATTACAAATGATCTAGCACGTGTATAATTGTAGTCCCAGGAGAAGAGAGTGAAACTTACTTAGAAGAAATATTTGAAGAGCTTAGGACTGAGAAAATTCCAAAGTTAATAAATGAAATCAATCTACATATTCAAGAAGTTCAGCCAAACTCAAACAGGTTAAAATTTTCAAGAACATTACATCCAGCTACATCAGAGTAAAACAATGAATAACAAAATAAACAGAAAAGCTTATAAGTATCCAAAGAAAATTAATACACATTACATGCAGGAAAACAAGAAAACAGCTGATTTGTCATAAGAAAAATGGAAGATAGAAAATAATGGAACAACTTTTTCAGTGCTGAAAGGGAAAAAATCCTAACACTGAATTCTAAATCCATCAAAACATCCTTCAAAATTAAGGCAAAATAACATGGAAAAAACAACAATCTTGATATGCCATTGGTATAAAGATGTATTTTCACTTTGAAAATAGTTCAGAGGGTCTTAAAATTTTAAACATAAACATTTTATGATCTACCAGTTCCACCTTTATATATCTAACTAGATAAATGAAAGCATATGTCCATCCAAAAATTTTCACACAAATTTTCATAGTAGCACTTATGACAGCCAAAAAGGAGAAATAACCCAAATGTTAATCAACTGGTAAATGGATTTCAAAAATGGGTGGTATATCCATACAATGCAATAATATTGAGTAATAAAAATAATGAAACTTTTTTTTAAGACTTTATTTATTTACCTGACACAGAGAGAGAGAGAGAGAGAGAGAGAGCACAAGCAGGAGGAGTGGCAGAGAGAGGGAGAGGGAGAGGAAGGCTCCCTGCTGAGGAGAGAGCGCAACACGGGGATATATAAACCGCCTGGAATTTACCATTTATGGACCTATGGGGAATGTGCATATAAACACAACACACATAAACACAATACACAATACATATGCACAAACATATATATAACATACATAACACACATTCACAGTCATATGTATGCATACATATATAGGACAAAAACATACATATATACATAAATGTATGTAATATATATATAACATACATACACATTCACATACACACACACTTGGCAAAGAACTCTTCCCTAGAATATATTTAAGAAAAAATTTTAAATTCTGCAAATCAGTAATGAAAAGGCAAGAAATCCAATACACTGGGCAAAAGAACTGAAGAAACATTTCACAAAAGAAGATACCCATGTGGCTAGCACGCATATGAAAAGAATATTAGTTATCAGAGAAATGCAAAATTTAAATCATGATAAAATATACATATACCAAAATACCTAAAATTTAAAAAAATTAATATCAAATGTTGGTGAAACGTGAAACTAAAACTTTCATATATTGTTATATGGGTGTAAAAATGGTACAGCCACCTAGATATTTTTTTTCCAGTCTTATTGAGATGTAATCGACATATAACTTTGTATTAGTTTAAGGTGTACAGTATAATGACTTGATATAGGTACATACTGCAAAATGATTACCACAGTAAGTTTCGTTGACATCTCTCACTTCACATAGTTACAAATTTCTAATAAAGTTTGACACACGCCTATCTGGTAACCCACTCCTAGGAACATATATTCAATAGAAATAAACGTGTATGTCCACACAAAAGCCTTTCCAGGATATTCCCAGGTTTACTCATAATATTGCCAAACTGTAAACAAAGCTAATGTCCATTAATAGATTAAATAAATTTACACGTAAAATCTACTACTCATAAATAAAATGGAATAGGATACAGATAGTGCAACAATGTGTTGAGTAAAAGAAGCCAAACACAAAAGAATACCTTCTGCATGGTTCTGTGTACATCAAGTTCAAGAACAGGTAGAATTAAAATGATTGTGATAGCTGTCAAAATAATGGCCACCTCTGGGAGAGGGTATTGAAAAGATAGGGAGATAGAGCAGTTTTGGTACAGGTGTAAACATGTGTCAAAATCCATCTTGTATATTTAAGATTTCAGCATTTAACTACATATAAATCATAAATCACACCTTAATAAAGTACTTTTAATATGAAATAAAAAATTAGCTAAGAGGCCCGATTATTTGTTGAAACAGATCAACAAGCAATTTTTACCTTTGTAGAAAAGATTACTTGACTTAATACTCTCGGTATAGCCACTAGCTCATTTAAAAACAACTTCAGATAATTAAGATGATGGAGAAAAAAAAAAAAGGCAGTAAGAATTTTTAAAGAAACAGTGGTCAAAACATGTCCCTGTTCTGTAGGTGACCCATCCTAAAAATCACAACCCTTAAGTTTCTCTGGATTCAGTTTTCCATAAAACTTAGTACTCAAGAATCAGTAATGACTTCTTACAAAGTGGCACATAACTAGTTCTTTTCCACTATGTGAAAATCTAACAAGCTATAAATAAAAGTTGGAAATTAAGCTGAAAGTACAGAAATAAATTAGCTATGAATGCCAATATTTTAACAAGAAACTAAAAAAATGTATTACCAACAAAGCATATGAGAAGTAATAATCTGCATATTTGATTTTCCAAAAAAAATGTTAAACATTTGAGATGGTAAGAAGCAGCAACATTCATTTTAGCAACTGACTCAAGAATCTTCTCAGGTGGAATTTTATGTCAGAGTACAGTGTGATATCATAAAGTAAACAATGGCCTCAATAATATTTCTGCAACAAATGTAGGAACAATGTATTTTCCTGTAGTGTTCCCAGATAAAAGCTGGAAATACGACATTACCAAACACACTGCCAATAGCAATTCTACAAGGGCCTAAGATAAATATCATCCAAGAATACAGACTTCTGATCTGAAGGTAGAATTTAGATTATGTAGAGGAGTGGAGGCCGGCATCTTGGTCTCCATGTAGAAATAGCAAAACAGAAAGGAATGATACTCTATTTTTAGGGATGTCACTTTAAGATAGTACAAAAGAAATTATATGACAGTTATTATTTATACATGAAGAGTATTTATGTGCAAATAACCCAGTTCCAGAACTCAAAAATATTTCAACATAGTTACTAAAATAAATAGGATACACTGTGCTCTCATATCTTGAGCAAAAGTACGTATTGTCTGTTTCTGAATTCCTGAAGTTCCTTGAACTGTCTTCAAACCAGCAAGCTGTGGCTGTCTAAAAAATGAAACAATTACAAATTGCCTGGGCTTTTGAAGTACAAAATGAATTTTAGTCTCAGTCTTTTGACCAGAGAGTCTGCCTTTATGATAATCAACCACATTTGGTTGATATAGTAAAATAGAATCTGTGTTTTCTGGATCCATAGGTTATATGTTATCTCTCTAGCAGATTGTCTATAATTTCAGATGACATCTTCTTATGTTCCTTTTCAAAATATGGATGTGGAAGCTGCTACACTTACTGGCAGAAAATCTTGAAAATCTAGTTATGTCTTCTGGCACAAGTGAGGATGAAACTTGTAAGCTTTGTGACTCTCCGTGTCTATGCCTTTGTGTGAATAAGTAAGTGTGGTTTCTTGCTCTGGTAGCTATGATCATAAAACCACCACAGAATCTTAGCTGGTATCTACAACTCACACACACCTTAATTATTCAATGGCATATATTATGAATAAAATGAGGTTTATTTATGAGTAAAATAAGGTTATATGCTGAGTGTAATCCTTACTTTTTGTCATTGAGTATTTTCCTTGTACTGTAAGTATTCGAGTTGTCTCTTCCATATCATTTTACTCAGATGATAAATGTAATTTTGACAATTACTGCTCTCTCTCCCAAGAAAGGTCAAAAGGATTACAGAATGCTCTATAAAAATAGAACAGCATTGTTCTCTACCTAACAAAAAGTATATCTAAGTTCGGTAATCATTATAAAACTTTACATTTGTTCCTTTTTGAAGACTCAACATCTCACACACACACACACACACACACACACACACAAAGAAATACCTTTTTGTTTGTTCATTTTTTTTAAGATTTCACATATAAGTGAAATCACATGGTATTTGTTTTTCTCCATCTGACCTATTCTAAAAGCAGAATCAGACCTATAAATAGAACTAAATGATGGTTGCCAGAGGGAAGGGGTGGGGGATGAGCATAATGGGTAAAGGAAAGTAGGAGATGCAGGCTTCCAGTTATGGAATGAATAAGTCACAAAGATACAACGTACAGCATAGGCAATATAGTCGATATTGTAATAATAATGTGTAATGACAGATGGCAGCCACACTTGTGGTGAGCACAGATAACAGAGTTGTTCAATTGCTATGTTGTATACCTGAAACTAATGCAACATTGTGTGTCAACTATATTCAAGAGAGAAGAGAAGGAAAGAGAAGACAAGACAGAGCAAGAGCTATGTGGCATGAGATGAGGGTAGGTACCCAGGCAGGTGCCAGAACAGTCCTGACCCAGAGGTCACACCATGGAACTCTGTGTTCATCTTAAGAGCATGAATAGGTTTTAAGCTAGCACTGACATGATCAGATTGCAAAATATTACACAAGCTTCACTAAGGCATAAGGTCTGGAATGAGGTCGGAGCTGATACTGATCAGTTAGAAGACTATTAAAGTAGCTGAAGACAATGGTGGAAGAATGTAAGAGGGGGCTGGGGGTGCAAAGGTACTGGAAATCATGGAAGACTTTTAAGCAGGGAATCAAGAAGGTAACGTTGTCATTTTAGAAACATTTATGATAAATTAAAGATGGCAAGCCCTAAGTAAGACTAGTTAAATGATGATGGCAAAATTATAGGAAGAAAATATGAAGGTCTGCACTGAGACTGAGGGGTTAGAGAAGAGAAAATGGATTTAAGCAATACTTAGAAATTCAAATCCCTTTTTTAAATCAAGTTTTGGTGGTCTCCCAGGATTCAGTGACATCAATAGGGAAAGGACACAGAAAAGGAGAAAGAGATTAGAAAGGCTAGGTTAGAGGCTTATGACTTGCAGCAACATGACTTAGTTGACACACTTTAACACACATTACAATTCAGCAGCCTAACAGGTCTCCCCTCAATCCTTCCAAGCTTGCTAATGAGATTTCAGAACAACAGTTCTTGGAACACAAGAAGTCAAAATATCATTCAAGACTAATCTCCCAAGTATTTTCATAAAAGGAGTTGTGTTCTGACCAACAGTCTGATAGCCAATGTTTTAAAAGCCAGATCTCAAATATTACTGAAAAAAAAAAAAAAAAGAAATACTGCTGAATTTGTTGCAATATTGGTCAACTAACAAAAGATACTTCTATTGTTCCTCCTTCCCAAAGCACAGTTAGCATGTCAGCTAGTGCAGTCCTCTTCTCTGATCTCTACCAGAAGACAGTGCAAGCACAATGGATATTCCATGCAGTGGGCTGCACAAATACAAATATTGGGATCACGGCAGCCAGAATTCCCAAATTCTAATCAATTTTAAGAATCACCACAGAGAAATCTAGAATGCCAACTAGAAAACTCTTGAAAATAGGGTATTGTCTAATTTCCTTTGCTCTGAAGAGCATGTTAAGGTCATGTTAGACATGAAGAAAAACCAAAAACAGTCATCTTTCTGAATGCACAGCTACCACAAAAAAATAAGAACACACATATTGTGGATATAATTTATTATAAAAATTTAATCAAAGATCATTTTAAACAAAACAAAAAAAAAAGTAAAAATGCAAAGTATGAGATGATGGTTTATTATAGGCAAAGAAAAATTAAGTATATCATTAAACATTCATAACAACGCACTATGGATAAAACAAACCACACTAATTAATTAGATATATATCTATTCAAAAACTATAATTCTGGTAACATGGGATTTTTAAAAAATATATATTCCAAAGTGCTTTATGAAGCATCTAATTAAAATGTGGGGGTAATGGAATATCTTTATGCAGGCAAATTGCTACCCATAGTCACGCATTAGTTGCAAGCATGCCAATTAACTGGTGGTAACAGAAGAAATAAAGACTAAACAAAAGTTTTTAAGAACTGTGATAAGAAAAAATTGAAATCAATGTATAAAATGCTGTATTTTATTAATGAATTAAAAATTTTCACTCTTAAACCTATAATTGCTAACTTATTTCACTTTAATAAAGACTAAGTTTGTGAAGTGATCCAGATTTTGGAGAGACTGACCTGTACCAAATTCAAGTAAGAAAAATAATATCCATATCCTACCTTATAAATTTGGAAATTGTAGAACTGCAAACACCTGCTGTCTCTAGAAATTGGAGCTCTACTAGTTTTTTTTTACTTTTATTTTTATTATGTTATGTTGGTCACCATACATTACATCATTAGTTTTTGATGTAGTGTTCCATGATTCATTGTTTGCGTATAACACCCAGTGCTCCATGCAGTACGTGCCCTCTTTAATACCCATCACCTGGCTAACCCATCCCCCCACCCCCTCCCTTCTAGAACCCTCAGTTTGTTTCTCAGAGTCCATAGTCTCTCATGGTTCTTCTCCCCATCCGATTTCCCCCCCTTCATTTTTTCCTTCCTTCTCCTAATGTCCTCCATGCTATTCCTTATGCTCCACAAATAAGTGAAACCATATGATAATTGACTTTCTCTGCTTGACTTATTCCACTTAGCATAATCTCCTCCAGTCCCATCCATGTTGATGTAAAAGTTGGGTATTCATCCTTTCTGATGGCTGAGTAATATTCCATTGTATATATGGACCACATCTTCTTTATCCATTCATCTGTTGAAAGGCATCTCAGCTCTTTCCACAGTTTGGCTACTGCAGATATTGCTGCTATGAACATTGGGGTGCATATGGCCCTTCTTTTCACTACATCTGTGTCTTTGGGGTAAATACCCAGTAGTGCAATTGCTGGGTCATAGGGTAGCTCTATTTTTAATTTTTTGAGGAACCTCCACACTGTTTTCCAAAGTGGCTGTACCAACTTGCATTCCCACCAGCAGTGTAAGAGGGTTCCCCTTTCTCTACAACCTCTCCAAGAGCTGTACTAGTTTTTTAACAACTTTTTTAAAAGCTATATAAACAAAGTACGAATATGTAAAGTTTACATTTTGCTAAGATTTGACACATGTAAATCCTATACAACCACCTCTGAAATCAAGATATGAATGTCTACTACCCACAAAAGTTTCTTAGCGTCCCTATGTAATAATCCTCATGCCACTACCAAGGCAACCACTGATCTGTCACTATAGATTAGTTTGCAAGTTCTAGAATCTATCTAAATGGAAAAAAGTGGAATCACACAGCATATACTATTCTTTGTCTAACTTCACTCCACAAAAACTATTTTGAGATTCATTTATGTTATTGCTTGTATAGATAGGTTGCTTTTGCTTTGTGTTTTGCTATGTAATACTGCACCGTATGGGTATACCAGAACTTGTTTACCCCTCCACCTGTTATGGACCTTTGGGTCCTTTCCAGTTTGGGCTATTGTACATAAAGCCACTATTAATTTGTTTTCAAATCTTTGCAGGGACATGGGGTTTCATTTTTCTTTGATAAGTACATAGAAGAAAAATAGCTGGGTTATATGGAAAGTTATGTTTAACATTTTAAGAAACTGTCAAAATCTTTTCTAAAGTAACTATGCCATTTTACCTTCTCACCAGCACGAGAGTTCCAATTGTTCTACATCATTGCAACCAAACCTCTGACAAAGTTTAAAATGAAAAAGCCTGGCATAACAAGTGTTGGCAAGTATGTGGAACAACTATGAGCTCTGGTAGTTGTGCTATTTCATGTAAGCAGACACATTTTGGCATAAATTTGTTCAAGATACTCCTTTGTTTACCCTTTAATCTTTGTAGAATCTGTAATACTATCACCTTTTATTTTTTGCATTGGTAACGTGTCTTTTTTTTTTTTTTTTTTTTTTTTGGTTCTCTCTTAGCCTAATCATTTGCTAGAGTTTTACTGACCTCAAAGAATGAACTTTTAGGGACGCCTGGGTGGCTCAGTCGTTAAGTATCTGCCTTCAGCTCAGGTCATGATCCCAGGGTCCTGGGATCAAGCTCTGCATCTAGCCCCACATCAGGCTCCCTGCTCAGTGGGAAGCCTGCTTCTCCCTCTCCCACTCCCCCTGTTTATGTTCCTGCTCTCTCTGCCAAATAAATAAATTAATTAATTAATCTTAAAAAAAAAAAGAGTGAACTTTTAGTTTCATGGATATTTCTCTATTGTTTCCCTGTTTCTATTTAAATATCTTTATCCCTGGCAATACTTTCTCCTAATTAATCTATTTGATATTAACATAGTTCTTCTAACTTTCTTTTGACTAGTGTTTAAATGGTATATCTTTTTAATCTATTTTTATCCTATTTTTATCTACATAGAGTGTTTTCTGTAGGCAGTTTTTTATCCAATTAATAATTTCAGACATTTGTTACCTTTTTCTCTTTAACCTTCCTTTAAATTTACTATGTTTTAAATTCCATTTTATTTCCTTTGCTGGTTTATTATGTATAACTTTGTTTTGAGTTTTAGTGGTAGTTTTAGTATTTATAGTTTACATTTTTAACTTAGAACAATCTGTCTTCAAGTTATTATACCACTCTACACATAATTTAAGAACTTTATAATGGTATACTTCCATTTCTCTAGCCCAGATCTCTGTGTTTCTACTGCTGTTTTATATTTGCACGTTATAAACTTCATAATACATTGTGATTTTTCGTTCATATTTACACAGTTGTAAAGATATTTAAAGATAAGAAGTAGTATTATATGTAATGTTATATATTTATCTACAGAGTAACCATTGTCAGAACCCTTAACTTTGTGTATAAACAGATTACAATCCACTATCATTTTCCTTCTGCTTAAAAGACTTCCTTTAGGAGCAAGATGGTGGAGGAGTAGGAGACCTGGATTTCCTCTAGTCCCAGGAATTCAGCTGGATAGGGATCAAACCATTCTGAACACCTACGAACTCAACAGGAGATGGAAGAAAAGAATAGCAACTCTCTGAACAGAAAAGCGACCACTTTCTGGAAGGTAGGACGTGCGGATAAGTGAATCCGAGGCGATATTCGGGAGGATAGACGACAGGGGAGGGGGCCTCCCTCAAACACTACTGGCAAGTGATAGAGCAGCAGAGCACAAAATCGGAACTTTTAGAAGTCGGCTCCACTGAGGGACGTCGCTCCAGTGGCTAAGTGGGGGGTGGAACCCTCGCTGGGACAGTGTGGTCTCAGGACCTCGGGGTCACAGAAAGACTGGGGGTGCCTGAGTGTGGCAGAGCTCCCAGGTATCAGAGCAGGGAAGCCAGCTGCAGAGACGGAGCCGAAGAGCGGCTCTCAGCTCGGGGTTGCCATAAACCGTGATCCACGGCACAGTCGGGCCACTGCTCCTCCAGCAGGGACCCAACAAGCAGCAGATCTGGAGAGACTCCCCTTCCTCCCCCGGGAGGAGCGGCGCGGGAGCGCACCACAGGGATCTGCTGGGTTTGGAGACTCCACACGGGGTCAGGTGCCAGAGATAGAAACACGCAGTCACAGGCCGGGTGAGCACGGAGTGCGGCCGGGGAGATGGGAGTGACTGGCTGCTTTTCTCTGGGGCGCACTGAGGAGTGGGGTCCCGAGTTCTCTGCTCCTCCGGGCAGAGATCGGGAGGCCACCATTTTCACTCTCCTCCTCCAAAGCTGTACCGAAGGCTTGCAGGGAAAAAAAGCTCCCAAGAGCAAACCCGAGCAGATTACTTAGCCTCGACCGGCAAGGGCAGGGCAATTCCACCTCCGGCAGAGACATTTGGGAACCACGGCAACAGGCCCCTCCCCCAGAAGATCAGCGAGAACAGCCAGCCAAGACCAAGTTTACCAATCAATGAGAACGGCAGAACTCCAGCGCTAGGGGAATACTGCACATAGAATTCATGGCTTTTTTACCATGATTCTCTAGTCTTTCAAAGTTCATTTTTTTTTTAACTTTTTTTTTTTGAATTTTTCTTTTTCCCTTTTTCAACCAACATCTTATCAATCTCTTTTTTAAAAAACATTTTTATTTTTCATTTTTAGAGTCATATTCTATCCCTTTATAGTAGTTACCCTTATTTTTGGCATATATATATAAGTTGTTATCTCTTTAAAATTTTGAGATACAGTTTCTTCTAACAGATCAAAATATACCCTAAATCTCTAGTGTATGGCTTTGTTCTAGTCTCCTGCCTGATCACATTCTCTTTTTTTTTTTAATCCTCTTCTTTTTTCAAACCACTTATCAATTCCTTTTATAAAATTTTTTATAATTTTCATCTTTACAGTCATATTCCATCCCTTCATCGTATCGACCCTTATTTTTGTACATATATAAGGTTTTCCTTCTTTAAAATTTTGGGAGGCACTTTCTTCTAACAGACCAAAATACACCCAAAATCAAGTGTGTGGCACTGATCTATGCACCAGCCTGATCATATTTGATCATATTCTGGTTTTTTTTGTTTTGTTCTGTTTTTGTTTGTTTTTTTCTTTTTCTTTCTTTCTTTCCCTTTCTTTTCCCCCAGTTTCAGGTCTTTTCTGATTTGTTTAGAGTATATTTTCTGGGGACGTTGTTACTCTGTTAGCATTTTGTTCTCTCATTCATCTATTCTCCTCTGGACAAAATGACAAGATGGAAAAAATCACCTCAACAAAAAGAACAAGAGGTAGTACCTACTGCCAGGGACCTACTCAATACAGACATTAGTACGATGTCAGACCTAGAGTTCAGAATCATGATTTTAAAGATACTCGCTGGGCTTGAAAAAAGCATGGAAGTTATTAGAGAAACCCTCTCTGTAGAAATAAAAGAACTAAAATCTAACCAAGTCAAAATCAAAAAGGCTATTAATGAGGTGCAATCAAAAATGGGGGCGCTAACTGCTAGGATAAATGAGGCAGAAGAAAGAATCAGTGAGATAGAAGACCAAATGATGGAAAATAAAGAAGCTGAGAAAAAGAGATAACAACTACTGGATCACGAGGGCAGAATTCGAGAGATAAGCGATACCATAAGATGAAACATTAGAATTGGGATCCCAGAAGAAGAAAGAGAGAGGGGCAGAGGTATATTGGAGCAAATTATAGCAGAGAACTTCCCTAATTTGGGGAAGGAAACAGGCATCAAAATCCAGGAGGCACAGAGAACCCCTCTCAAAATCAATAAAAATGGGTCAACACCCTGACATCTAATAGTAAAACTTATGAGTCTCAGAGACAAAGAGAAAATCCTGAGAGCAGCTCAGGACAAGACATCTGTAACCTACAATGGTAGAAACATTAGATTGGCAACAGACCTATCCACAGAGACCTGGCAGGCCAGAAAGGACTGGCAGGATATATTCAGAGCACTAAATGAGAAAAATATACACCCAAGAATACTATATCCAGCTAGGCTGTCATTGTAAATAGAAGGAGTGATAAAAAGCTTCCAGGACAAACAAAAACTAAAGGAATTTGCAAACACGAAACCAGCCCTACAAGAAATCTTGAAAGGGGTCCTCTAAGCAAAGATAGAGTCTAAAAGCAACATAGACCAGAAAGGAACGCAGACAACATACAGTAACAGTCACCTTACAGGCAATACAATGGCACTAAATTCCTATCTTTCAATAGTTACCCTGAATGTAAATGGGCTAAATGCCCCAATCAAAAGACACAGGCTATCAGATTGGATTAAAAAACAAGACCCATCGATATGCTATCTGCAAGAGACTCATTTTAGACCCAAAGACACCCCCAGATTGAAAGTGAGGGGGTGGAAAACCATTTACCATGCTAATGGACACCAAAAGAAAGCTGGGGTGGCAATCCTTATATCAGACAAATTAGATTTTAAACCAAAGACTGTAATAAGAGATGAGGAAGGACACTATATCCTACTTAACGGTCTATCCAACAAGAAGATCTAACAATTGTAAAGATCTATGCCCTAACATGGGAGCAGCCAATTATATAAGGCAATTAATAACAAAAGCAAAGAAACACATTGACAACAATACGATAATAGTGGGGGACTTTAACGCCCCCCTCACTGAAATGGACAGATCGTCTAAGCAAAAGATCAAAAAGGAAATAAAGACTTTAAATGACACACTGGACTAAATGGACTTCACAGACATATTCAGAACATTCCATCCCAAAGCAACAGAATACACATTCTTCTCTAGTGCCCATGGAACATTCTCCAGAATACATCACATCCTAGGTCACAAATCAGGTCTCGACTGGTACCAAAAGATTGGGATTATTCCCTGCATATTTTTAGACCACAATGCTTTGAAACTAGAACTCAATCACAAGAGGAAAGTCAGAAAGAACTCAAATACATGGAGGCTAAAGAGCATCCTACTAAAGAATGAATGGGTCAACCAGGAAATTAAAGGAGAATTAAAAAAAATTCACGGAAACCAATGAAAATGAAAACACAACTATTCAAAATCTTTGGGATGCAGCAAAGGCAGTCAGTCCTAAGAGGAAAGTATATAGCAATACAAGCCTTTCTCAAGAAACAAGAAAGGTCTCAAATACACAACCTAACCCTACACCTAAAGGAGCTGGAGAAAGAACAGCAAATAAAGCCTAAACCCAACAGGAGAAGAGAAATAAAAAAGATCAGAGCAGAAATCAATGAAATAGAAACCAAAAGAACAGTAGAAGAGATCAACGAAACTAGGAGCTGGTTTTTGAAAGAATTAACAAGATTGATAAGCCCCTGGCCAGACTTATCAAAAAGAAAAGAGAAATGACCCAAATCAACAAAATCATGAATGAAAGAGGAGAGATCACAACCAACACCAAAAAAATACAAAAAATTATAAGAACATATTATGACTAACTATATGCCAGCAAATTAGATAACCTGGAAGAAATGGGTGCGTTCCTAAAGATGTATCAACTGCCAAAACTGAACCAGGAAGAAATAGAAAACCTGAACAGACCTATAACCACTAAGGAAATTGAAGCAGTCATCAAAAATCTCCCAACAAACAAAAGCCCAGGGCCAGATGGCTTCCCAGGGGAATTCTACCAAACATTTCAAGAAGAATTAATACCTATTCTTCTGAAACTGTTCCAAAAAATAGAAATGGAAGGAAAACTTCCAAACTCGTTTTAGGAGGCCACCATTACCTTGATCCCAAAACCAGACAAAGACCCCATCAAAAAGGAGAATTACAGCCCAATATCCTTGATGAACATGGATGCAAAAATTCTCACCAAAATACTGCCAATAGGATCCAACAGTACATTAAAAGGATTATTCACCACGACCAAGTGGGATTTATCCCTGGGCTGCAAGGCTGGTTCAACATCCGCAAATCAATCAATGTGATACAATCCATTAACAAAAAAAGAGCAAGAATCATATGATCCTCTCAATAGATGCAGAAAAAGCATTTGACAAAGTACAGCATCCTTTCTTGATCAAAACTCTTCAGAGTACAAGGATAGAGGGGACATACCTCAATATCATAAAAGCCATCTATGAAAAACCTACAGCAAATATCATTCTCAATGGGGAAAAACTGAGAGCTTTCCCCCTAAGGTCAGGAACATGGCAGGGATGTCCACTATCACCACTGCTATTCAACATAATATTAGAAGTCCTAGCCACAGCAATCAGACAACAAAAAGAAATAAAAGGCATCCAAATCAGCAAAGCAGAAGTCAAACTCTCACTCTTTGCAGATGATATGATACTTTATGTGGAAAACCCAAAAGACTCCACCCCACAACTGCTAGAACTCATACAGGAATTCAGTAAAGTGGCAGGATATAAAATCAATGCACAGAAATCAGTGGCATTCCTATACACCAACAACAAGACAGAAGAAAGAGAAATTAAGGAGTCGATCCCATTTCCAATTGCACCCAAAACCATAAGATACCTAGGAATAAATCTAACCAAAGAGGCAAAGAATCTGTACTCAGAAAACTATAAAATACTCATGAAAGAAATTGAGGAAGGCACAAAGAAATGGAAAAACGTTCCATGCTCATGGATTGGAAGAACAAATATTGTGATGATGTCAATGCTACCTAGAGCAATCTACACATTCAATGCAATCCCCATCAAAATACCATCCACTTTTTTCAAAGAAATGGAACAAATAATCCTAAAATTTGTATGGAATCAGAAAAGACCCCGAATAGCCAGAGGAATGTTGAAAAAGAAAAGCAAAGCTGGTGGCATCACAATTCCGGACTTCAAGCTCTATTACAAAGCTGTCATCATCAAGACAGTATGGTACTGGCACAAAAACAGACACATAGATCAATGGAACAGAATAGAGAGCCCAGAAATGGACCCTCAACTCTATGGTCAACTAATCTTCGACAAAGCAGGAAAGAATGTCCAATGGAAAAAAGTCTCTTCAACAAATGGTATTGGGAAAATTGGACAGCCACATGCAGAAGAATGAAACGGGACCATTTCCTTACACCACACACAAAAATAGACTCAAATGGTTGAAAGACCTAAATGTGAGAGAGGAGTCCATCAAAATCCTAAAGGAGAACACAGGCAGCAACCTCTTCGACCTCAGCCACAGCAACTTCTTCCTAGAAACATCGCCAAAGGCAAGGGAAGCAAGGGCAAAAAGGAACTCTTGGGACTTCATCAAGATAAAAACCTTTTGCACAGCAAAGGAAACAGTCAACAAAACCAAAAGACAACCCACAGAATGGGAAAAGATATTTGCAAATGACATATCGGATAAAGGGCTAGTATTCAAAATCTATAAAGAACTTACCAAACTCAACACTCAAAGAACAAATGATCCAATCAAGAAATGGGCAGAAGTCATGAACAGACATTTTTCCAAAGAAGACATCCAAATGGCCAACAGACACATGAAAAAGTGTTCAACATCGCTCGGCATCAGGGAAATCCAAATCAAAACCTCAATGAGATACCACCTCACACCAGTCAGAATGGCTAAAATTAACAAGTCAGGAAACAACAGATGTTGGCGGGGACGCGGGGAAAGGGGAACCCTCCTACACTGTTGGTGGGAATGCAAGTTGGTGCAGCCGCTCTGGAAAACAGTATGGAGGTTCCTCAAAAAGTTGAAAATAGAGCTACCGTATGACCCAGCAATTGCACTACTGGGTATTTACCCCAAAGATACAAATGTAGGGATCCAAAGAGGTACGTGCATCCCAATGTTTATAGCAGCAATGTCCACAATAGCCAAACTGTGGAAAGAGCCAAGATGTCCCTCGATAGATGAATGGATAAAGAAGATGTGGTGTGTGTATATACATATATATATACATACATACAATGGAATATTATGCAGCCATCAAAAGGAATGAGATCTTGCCATTTGCAACGACGTGGATGGAACTGGAGGGTGTTATGCTGAGCGAAATAAGTCAATCAGAGAAAGACATGTATCATATGACCTCACTGATATGAGGAATTCTTAATCTCAGGAAACAAACTGAGGGTTGCTGGAGTGGTAGGGGATGGGAGGGATGGGGTGGCTGGGTGATAGACACTGGGGAGGGTATGTGCTATGGTGAGCGCTGTGAATTGTGTAAGACTGTTGAATCATAGACCTGTACCTCTGAAACAAATAATGCAATATATGTTAAGAAAAAAAAAAAAAGAAGATAGCAGGAAGGGAAATGAAGGGGGGGACATCGGAGGGGGAGACGAACCATGAGAGATGATGGACTGTGAAAAACTAACTGAGGGTTCTAGAGGGGAGGGAGGTAGGAGGATGGGTTAGCCTGGTGATGGGTATTAAAGAGGGCACGTTCTGCATGGAGCACTGGGTGTTATGCACAAACAATGAATCATGGAACACTACATCAAAAACAAATGATGTAATGTATGGTGATTAACAATAAAAATTTTTTTAAAAAAGACTTCCTTTAACATTTCTTGCAGTGTATGTCTGATAGACATAAATTATTTCAGTTTTTCCTGTGTTTGAAACATCTTTATTTTTGTCCTTGTTTTTGAAATATATTTGTTCTAGGTATAAAAATTTGCAACGACCAATTTTTTCTCTCAGTACTTTAAATTGTTGTCCCACTTTCTTCTCCTTTGCATTGTTCCAACAAGAAATCAATCATTCTCATATTTGTTCCTCTGTGCTTATCATGCATATCTTCATATATAATATATATAAACTACATAGGTACTATTTTCCATATATTTAATATTTTCTATTTTAAAATACATTTTATACATACTTTATACAATATGTTCATTTGTATACAATATATACTTTATATAGAAATACAATCATAAATTATTTATATATATTATATAAATAATATATACATCACACACTGTCTCTCTCCTATCCTCTAATTTCAAGGACATTGGGTTGCTTTGTGCTGACCCACAGCTCACGGATTTTATGGGGGATTTCTTTTCTTTTTTTTTTTTTATTCTTTTTTCTCTAAGTATTTTATTTTGGACAGTTTATTTGACTATATATTTAATTTCACTAATCATTTTGTTTTCTGCAGTGTATAATTTGCCCTAAATTCTTTGCAGTGTATTTCCACCTCTAGCAGCTTGATCAGGGTCTTCATGTTTTTTAATCTCTTTGTCTCAACTTCTGAACATATGGAATTCAGTTATACTGACTGTTTTAATGTCCTTGTTTGTAAATTCTAAAATCTGGATTAATTTTGCATTAGTCTCAAGATTTTATTTATTTGTTTGTTTGAGAGAGAGAGAGAGAGTGTGGGGAGGAAAAGAGGGAGAGGGACAAGCAGACTCCATGCTAAGCATGGAGGCCAATGCAGGGCTCAATCTCATAACTCTGAGATCATGACCTGAGCCAAAATCAAGAGTCAGACCCTTAAATGACTGAGCCACCCAGGCACCCCAATTTTGCATTACTTTTAAATGATTTTTCTCCTCCTTATTAGTCATATTTTGTACCTCCCTTGCATACCTGGTAATTTTGATTGCTGGATATTTTGATTTTTTTTTTTAATGTGAGGGATATGTTTATATTTCTGTAAATATTCTTGAGCTTTGTTCAAGGATATAATTAGATTACTTGGAAACAGTTGATCCTTTCAGAAATTTCTTCAAGGTTGGTTAGGAAAGACCAGAGATTTAACTAAGTCTAAGGAATCTATCCAATTCCCCATAAACAATGAGGTTTCCAGTCTGGCTGGTGGAAACTGGCTAATCCCAGTCCTGTGTGAGCACAGAGTATGATTTCCTCTTAATTCTTTCTGGTGTGTTTCCCCACCTAGCCTTGTGTAAACGTGCTACTTAGTATTCTGTTGAATATTCAAGTGCAACTCTGCAATTTCCTTAAGTGTATGTGTAGCTTTCTACTCTCCATATTGTGTTTTGTAAATTCTAGCATCCTTTCTCCTCAGACTCTCCTAAATGCTCAACTTCTGGATTCTCCCAGCTCTATTTGGATTACCTCTTTGTGTGTCACATCCTGAAAATGCTGTCAAATCAGTAAACTGGAGTACCCATTTTTTTTTCTCTTTCTGTTATAGCTGTCTCTCATTGCCTGAAGTCCAGTGTTTTAAAAACCACAGTTTTATTTATTATGTCCATTTTAAAATTGCTTTAGAAAAGAATAAATCTGGAAACTTCACTTCAACTTGGCTGGAACTGGAACACTCATCATGTTTTAAGGGTTTTAACAGTATTATGGAGAAGATTAAGATCCACCTTTTACATCCACATATAGTGGAGAGATCAGAAATTTTCCCATCAGATGTTAAAGAAAATGAAGCCATCACTGGCTCACATATGCTTTATCAAACTAGAGGATACTTTTCTACCAAAAACTTTATTCTGGATTTTGTATCTCCTAGTTCTACTTCATTCAGAATTTCTCTGCTGTAAGATTGATCATTTGGATCAAAGGATCTTCTTACGTTACTCACAAATAAAAAATTCCTCCAGGATTCCTTTGAAGGTTTTTAAAATTTTATCCTCATTCATTTTGTTTTGTTTCTTTATAGTCTCACTTTTCAGACTGTGCAAACTAAAACCAAAGAGTTGCTAGGAGGCCTCCTCTGCCAGCTATTATAGTACTCTGAGGTATTTTTGATTTCTAAAATCATTTTTACCCCATCTTAAAATAAGTGTACTTTTAATAACATTTTATCACATAATAATTTAGTTACATCATTAGCTGTATGCAGCAGCAGAATAACTTTTTCCCAACATTTGTTCCTATTTAGTACTCATTTATGGAATTTAAGTGCTCTGGTACATTGTGTTATTTTTGCTAATTGCATGTCTTCACCTTTAATTCGATCATCATAAAATATGAAATTAGAAAAAAAATACTGCATTTGCTTCACTTGGGTTTTTAACAGATTGAATTTTACATTTTTTTCATCCTATGTGATTGTTATAGCTATGAAAATATGACTCCTTTGAAGACAAATTTATGTTTTTGTTCTAATTTTAGAAATATTAATATTCATAATCATATGATGTATTTCCTAATACCTAATTGCACGATACCCTTGAAAAAGTATTCAAATAATATTAATTATAGCCATTTGTGAGAGACAAAGTATATGAACTAGGTAATGAAATATTCCAATTAAATTGGAAATAACCAGGAAAATACTGTTTAATATTTCTTTTAAAATTCCCCCAATTATTTTAATGTATTGACTATTATAATCAGAAAAAAATACATAAGTGTACAATGTCCTCATTTCTAACACTTCGTGACTAGAATTTCCTTGCATGCAAACAAACAAAAAGAAATTAAACTCTTTCCAATTTCTCCAAATTACACACAGACCCAAAAAAAAGAAAAAAAAAAAAAAAAAGAAAAGATGTCCCATAAATCTTTCAGGTTATTAAGCGATTTATCCTGTTTTAGGATGCATGCTATCTTGAAATATTTGTTTAAACTGTAGTTGCAACAATTCCAGCTATATTCTAAGTATTTATTTGACAAACATTTGCTTGATAAAAGTAAAAAATTAATTAATGCTTCCTTGATCTTAGAAAATATTTTGGGTAATTTCTTAAAGAAATCAGTAGCCATTCCCATGTTTATTGTCTGAAAATAAACATTAAAAACTATTTGATGACATATGGCAAAAAAGCAAGAGTTGAGGGGGGTGAGGCAGAGAAAACATCCCCAAAAGAGAGTGATCTGTTTTAACAGAAAATCCTGTGAGTTAGGAATCAAGTCTATTTTTCTAGAAGCATAAAAAGGGTATCTTTCCCTTTATAACTCAACAAGACCATTAAGTGGTGGAGCTAAGATTTCATTCTCATATGCCTGAATCTGCCTGTAATCACTGTCTGATCTCGAACTCATGACTCATCCCTACTGCCTGATGCCAAATTCTGATGACATTAGAAAAGATCCCATAATGCACAACATCATAAAAAAGTTCCATATACCTTATAACAACAACAACAACAACAACATACTGGTTCAACAAGGAAGCAAATAGAATGCATAAACTTTTTTTTTTTTTCATATCTGAGAATTTATCCCTATCCAAACTACTGGAAATGTTACTATGCTCTATGTTTTAAGGGTTAAACAAAAATGGATTACTAGTGTTATTTTCAAGTTTTCTTCATTGCTCCAATAAGTCAATGAACCAGGAGAATTTTACAGGTGTTTTCTTTTGCTTTGTTTCATATTTTATTTTGTTTTATTAAGAAAGTATTAAAATTACAAAAATTCAAACAGTATGGAAGGCTTCAAAGTGGAAATGTCAAAGTCCCCTTCCCACACTTCCCCCACTTAACCCCTTTTTCTAGAAACTAGCAAACTAGAAAATAGCTAAAACAAAATAGCTTTGGATATATTTATTGATATAGGTATCTCCTTCCTGGAACTACAGGGTTCTAGAGGGGAGGGGGGTAGGAGGATGGGTTAGCCTGGTGATGGGTATTAAAGAGGGCACGTTCTGCATGGAGCACTGGGTGTCATGCACAAACAATGAATCATGGAACACTACATCAAAAACTAATGATGTAATGTATGGTGATTAATATAACAATAAAAAATTTTAAAAAATACTTCATTCAGAAAAGATACAGGTAAGGAAGCAATGATTGAAATGTTTCTTACATTTCCTTTTCAAATTTGTGGTAGCAGGTAGGAAAAGATGAAAATATTTTCTGTGTTCCAAGTTCGTCCTTTTATTGTTTTTTGTTTTGTTTTACATCACCCAGGACCAGCTCCTCTTGGGCCACACTGTTTGGGCAAGAAAGACCTCATCCTTAGTTTCTGGTCCAGCACAGCCTATCCCACCCACTGTGGGGATTAGTTCATTAAGGACACATGACTTAACTCTGACCAGTGGGGGCAGGTTTGGGCTTCTGTTTCACTGACCGTATCTACTATCAGGATTCCTTTAACTAGGCAGAATCTATTCATAGTCTGCCACTTTGCCTGGTATTGATTTAAAATTATTCCCAACATTCTGTCCCTTAGCTGGTTGCCTTTTGCTCTACAACTTTTGGCTCAGTCTTCTGCACCCAAATACTCAACTACCTGGGCAGTATTTTGCCTAAGATATGCTAATAACACTTTATCTCTAAGTTAATGTCGTTGACATCCACCAAAATTGTACTTTACAACTTTCTTCCACAGTCCCATATTGAGACATATCTGAAAAATTGGACACATCTGGGGAAAACACAAAATTGATTAGAGTAGTTGATATAATAACTTAAATAATAGTGGAGAAAGACCTACATTGTACAATGAACACACACCAAAAATCTAAAGTGAAATTGGAGTATAGATAACTATGAACTTGTGGCATATACACTAGAATTTTATTTAAATTCAGAGTGACAGGTGAATGTTTGTCACATTTCATAGACAAATTAAAGAACAAAAATTTACCGACCACACTGGGTAGCAATAGAGATATAAACCAAACTCAAAACACAGCTATGTGCAAGGACAAAAACAAGATATTATCATTTCCACATAATCTTTTAATCATCAAATATCTACATTTTATAGGAGAGATTTCTAAATCTTATGTGAGTCATTTTCAAATTTTAAAACCATGGTGTTTCCCATCAAATGACAGAGCCATTAACATTCAGGGCAGCTAAGAGATTTTTTTTTTTTTTTTTTTTGCACACATGGCCTTATGCCTGAGCTTCTATTATTTCTGTTCCAGAAGAATGCAATAAATATGTCTAGAGACAAGGGACAAAGTTAATAAAAGGCTGTCCCTTCGTTTGCCTAAGACCCTGGTTTAAAATGAGCTATTTTCCCTGAACACCATATTTTAATTGGATGGCTTCAGCTTCAGCCACAGACAAAAGCAATCCAGATCATGATTATTTGCAATATAATTCTTGATATGATGAGCAGTCACAGAGCATGGATATTAAAAAGTAAACTTCTTCCATGATAAGATCCTAGAATGCAACTTGGTAGGTCAGTTAAAGGACCACCACCAATATCATTTCTTGTATTGTGTATATCCCTCTCAAAGATTCATAAAAATTTTATAATTATAGATGCTTCACAACCATTTGACTTCTAGCTGGCTCAATTTTTTAAATGAGTTGCTTCAGTAAAGTGCTTTTTGTTTTTAATACGTATTTGGGATTCTCCTTATGATTTCTACACCTTGTGGAGGGTGGACAATGTTTAGTAGATAGCAGACTCCCTGGAAATATTTTCCCATTTTACTTAAAGTAATTTTTCTATCTTTTCATGTAATTTGTAAAATATAAAGTACTCGTCTACATTTTCATATCATACAAAGGTGGTATTCTCAGGCCCATTGCTCAAGATACTAAAAATAGATTCTGAATTGAAATTATACTATGTTTCAAATCTTTGATCCTAGGGAGTTTCTGAAATCCAAATTTTATAGAGTGATCTAAAGGAGGACTGAGAATGGCTAAGCTTGCATAGTGCCTTACCCACTCTGCTTTTTTAGGGGTCATTTTAATCTCCTAAATGAGAGATTGATAGCTAGGTCATCAGTGCGAATAATCACACTGGTATAGCAATGTAATTCCTCCTCTGATTACCTTTTTAAAATTTTGGGGAACTAAACAGATAAAGCTGTGGTTCTCAGCTTGGGTTGATTATGCTCCCCAAGAAGTATTTGGCAATGTCTGGAGACATTTAAAATTACCACCACTTGGGGGAGGGGTCATGTGCTAATGGGTAAGGGCCAGAGAAGTTGCTAACCATCCTACAATGCTCAGAACAGCTCCCAGCAACAGAGAACTATCTGGTCCACGATGTCAGCAGTATTAAGGTTGAGAAATCCTGACACAGGTGAACAAAAGTAAGGGAAATAGTATAGAGTTACAATATTTTTTTTAAGATTTATTTATTTGAGAGTGTGTGAAAGGGGGAGAGCACATGAGCAGGGGGAGGGGCAGAGGGAGAGACTCTCAAGCACAGTGCCCTGAGCACAGAGCCGGATGCGGACTCAATCTCAGGACCCTGAAATCATGACCTGAGCTGAAATCAAGAGTCAGACGCTTAACCGACGGAGCCACCCAGGCACCTTTGGAGTTAGACTATCTTATTTTACTGCTAAATTCTATTCTCCAAGCCTAAAATAATTATTTAGCTTTCTACTTGTCTAAAGTCACATAGCTTTAATTACAAATTTCACTCATTCATTCAGACATAAATTCATTCACTGCCTCATTAAAGATAAAAGGGGGGGATTTCCTAAATTTCCAACTGAAATAAGTACACGAAATATTTCAGATATTAAGGACAAACAAATCAGGGCAGAAATATAAAGCCAGATTAAAACATATACATGACTAGGACTTTATGCTAAGGGCAAAGGGAAATCATTGAAAGAATTTAAGCTTGATAACATACTACTTCTGTTTAGGAAGACTACCCATGTTGTACTAGAAGTATATATAAAGAAATGCACAGAATCCAAATTACTATAATGCTCCAGACAAATGGCTTGGTGTAAAATAATGTCCATGAAATGGAGAAATGGGCTAATTATACAAGATGTTTAAGAGGTAGAATTGGATCCAACTATACCACTAAGGAGTTATGAGATCATGAACATGAGGACCAGTCAAGGATTAATGCTTGGATTTCTTTTGGCTTAAACAAGGATTCCTCCTTTTATCAACGGAGAGAGAAAATAGTGTGTTGGGGGAGGAAGAGACAATAATCTCAGCTTTTTAAACCTTAAAACAAAAACCTGTGTAACACCTTTGAAAATGTCCTTAGATCGTTGGTTATGTGCAATTAAAAATTCTGGACTAAAATCTGAATTTGAAAGCAGAGAAATCTTCAAGAAGTCATCAAGGTGGTAGACACTTGGTTTGGCCAGAATTCATGGGTACCCAGAAATCACAGATGAGGAAGGTCTGGGTGTCAAAGGAAATTTGTTCAGAGTCAATGAACTCATCAGGGGCAAATAGGGTATAGTGCAATGCCTCAGTCAAAAAAACACAATGAAGAAAACTGTGTTGGAAAAAGACATGAAGTCTGACTCCTGAATTCTTTCAAATAAAATTTGGTTAACATTAAACTGACATTTGTGTAGTACTTTAAAATTTACAGAGGGCTTTCATGAGAATTATGTTTTTTAATTCATACAACCTAGGGGAGGGCAGGACAGGTATTACTATTATTTCCATTCTGTAGACAGGATTACTGAGGCAATAAGAGTTAAAGTGTATTTCTCAATATCATGTAGGATAAAAGTGCTATCACTGAATTTTAAGCCAAATGTTCTCATCCTAAGCTCCATGAATTCTTCACCACCACCACCACCACCACCACCACCACCACCACCCCACACACACACACACTGCCTGAATATGGACAAATAAAAATTAAGAATGAATGTTGTTTAGAAAATAGTTCCCTCCAAACAGGATTCTACATATGCATTAAAAATAAGTCAGGGCCATTTCAAGAGACTGTAGCACAGTACCAAAGTATATTTCTATGTCCTTTATCTAACATGAGAAGTTAAATATTTTTAATATTTTAATGTTATTAAAATAGATCACTGCTCTCCATAGTATTTGGTCACACATAGCCTCCTAGCCTAAATAAAATTTTAACATGTTTCCATAATAGATAATTTTATAGTTTATTGCTAAATGTATATTTCAAATAACCTTGAATGTCAAATTTGAATGGCCAAGGTTTCCTGGAGTAGGAAATTCAGAGGTAGAGGAACTTTAACACGTGCTCTGGTTTCAATGGTGCACTATCTCGAATAAAAATTGATAATGACTCCAGGACTGGAAATGCTTTATCAGTCCCAGAGGCTTAGTTGCCTCACACCAGATGCGGGAAGTCGACTATATTCATTAATATCCTTCAGTGAGGTCACAGGTAGAGAGAAGGAGCTCCAGGGGGGATAGCTAGGGAAATAAAAGCAAAGAATACTGAGTTTTGTGCAGTAAAGGCATGATGCAGGTTTATTAAGTTCTCATTGTCTGAGGTATGTAAGTAAATTGAAAGTCAAGTCTACTGAAAGAAACACTTTATGTTACTCGAGTCTTCCCGATTCCATCAAGGATAGATAGCACCTGCTCACAGTAACTATCGCTTTGTACTTCTCTTTCTCCCTCGCCTACACTTTTAAAATTACAGAAAAGGAAGTAATTGTTCTGGCTTTGTTACTTTTTGTTGTTCGGTATTGGTGAAAATTAGAATTAAAGCATGTGGTATCCTTTTATGACACTTTCTCTGTCAGCATGTTTCTCAGAATTGAGCTTAACCGATTCAAGTGAATCTGTGTGCTGAAGTGACTCCTGAGGGAAAATACAAATCCTTCGAAAGAATTGCTACACAGCTTCAGCAACTAGCACCGAGACCTCCTTATCCAGCCTAACCCTGCTTACATATTTCAGAACTGAACCCCAATCTTCATCCCTGCACAGGATTTCCCTGGTGATTTGAGCAAGCCTTGTTAACAGTTTCATCTAACAGGCTCAGCAGGTTCAACATTTGATTATCTTTCCCTCAGGTTCACGATCAAGTCTTTTTCCTTCATTATGCACTGACAGGAACACTGTGCTCAGGTTCTGTGGGTGGGTAGCTTCACATGCTGAACGTGCTGAAAATGCAAAATCGACAATCTGGGTAAATCTCACATTCAAGGAATTTAATTGTATTATTGAAATTCAGGGCTGTGCCCCTGAGACATTGATCCAGTATTGTCAGTTTCAAATCCTGGGTGCACTGGCAGCATGATGATGTGTTCATGGAATTTGCAATTGAGATAATGAGGAATCAAAGCTTAGGACAGGATCGCTAACCAATAGAAAACAGGGGAACCAACGCGAATCGATACAGACCGGCCCAAAGGAACCTGCCTGGCAGCGTGCAATCTTGGCAAAGCTCCTCAGGTTCCAATTTAAGAACAGGCTCAGGACTTTGGAGAGGGGCACTGTTGGATGTGCAGACTGGGGTGATGCTTTTGCTTTCCAAGGCACAGAGAATGTTTACTCATAAGCTTTTATTGCCAAAGGGAAGGCGCTCTGGCTTCAGCAGCCAAATAAAACAAAGGGGGATTAAAACAAAACAGTGGAATACAAAATATGGAAAAAAAAAAAAAATAGAAGGAGGAGGAGGAAAAAGACATGTGACAAATGGTTGTTTTTTTTTGCTCTGCAAGTAGTTAGATGTAATCTGCTCTATTGGGACATTTTTAAACAATTTAAAAGGAGGTGAAGGCCCACAGTGGTAGGAGGAGGATACACTTTAATCATGAAGTTGGATTCTTCTGAATGTTTGTTTACTTCAGAGCTGAGTAAAAGAAGCCAATTTTCACGTCAAAGTGATGAAAGCGAGTTTAAGGTGTTTCTTAGGCTCAACCAAAACAGACTATTGTCTTTTGTTTACCCTTTGACTCAGCAACCCATTTTCCCTTTCAGATTACAGATGTCCTTTAAACTGAGCTAGAACACCAAAAACAGAGAAAAGGAATCAACCAGGATAGATAGATACCTCAACGAATTTTGTATTTCATTCTTGGGCAATTTATTCTAGTGGGTTAATGATTAAATTACATGTGAGATTCTCACTCCAACAAAGCACAGGGTGGGGGTACATCTCTAACTGCAGAAAGATTTTCATTTAGGTTTGCTGTGCTGACCTAAATTATGACCTAAATTATGAAAAGCACTCTTTTATTCTCAGAATCTCTTGGTCTGGATAATAAAAATATGGTAATATATGGTCACCCTGAAAACCTAAAAGAGTTACCGTTCAAAAGGAGAGGGATTTTCTTTTTACCACATAGTGTTTACTGTACCATGTAACACTTAAATGTCGTAGCCCCATGACTAGTTTGGAAGAAATATAAATCTCACCGCCTCAGTTGCCTCTGAAATGGAAGAATAAATGCTATCTGAAAAGACTTTAGGGGAAAAAATCCTATCTGTGTAGCTGGATTTTACCTGTACCTAAATTACTCCTTACGTGCTTTAGAAGGTGCAAAGATCCGCTTGCAAAAGACCAGTAGATTTCCACACTACCTGAGAAACTGCTGGCCTACTCTGCGGCTCTGAGTCAACTTTCCCTAACTATATTCCCATCACCGTAAAAATGCTGTATTTTGCAATTCAATACCAAGAAACTTAGTCAAATAAAGATGTCAACTTAAATTATTCAGAACTAGCCTTTTAGATAAATAAGTGAAATATATTTATTCCAACCCTTTTGGATTAGAAAAAAAATCTCTAATATATATGGAAACTTCCTCGACCTGATCATCAGAAAACCTCCGAATAAAGTTCTCTAAATTATTGGAAAGGAATTGGTACTGATACTAGGAAATACATTGGCACTGCCATCCTGAAAGTCTGACATTGTCAATTACTTTTTTTTTTTTTTTTGGAGGTATTAAAATGAATGAAAACTATGAGAGATTGATTCCACTGGCACATGACAACAGCGTATAAAGCTGTCCATTCAATGAAGGTTAAACAGGTTTATCTAAAATGTTTGTTATTCATATAAAATTATTTGCACAATTCTAACAGATGACCTTGGGACTATTTTGTAAACAATAGTCTCTCATTCCAGAATCTTTAACTCCATCTGTCTTCTAGAATCAGGTACAACACTCTCTCACAATCGCTTCTGCTGCCCTCAATGGAGGGACATCACATTTCATGAAATTTTCTAACATTGACACCAGAGAACTTAGAACCCATTTTCCCTTTAAAATCTACCAAATAAAGATTCATTGTATCTTCCTTTCCATTTTAAACCAGTCAAATTTCATTCTCCTGGAGCAGGAGATTGAAGTACTTTGAAATTTGGTAACTTTTTTAACATGCTTATTAATCTCATAATTGGATACAAAAGAAACTTAATTGTCCTTTGAACTGAGAAAAAAGACCACACTAAGTTTTAATCCAATGTAGCAATTAACTGACTCACTCATGTAATCATAAATAATGGCTCATTGCCTACTATCTGCTAGACTCAGGAACATTTCAGGAAACATAGCAAGAATAATCTGGAGATTGCCCCTGCCCATAGTTGGGAGGCAAAAAAACAAACAAACAAACAAACGCAGGCAAAAGAAAGGCAAAATGACTACAATTTCTCTGTTCTATCCCCATGTCCTGCCATCCCAACACCTATGTCATTAAAACTTAAAGATCTCATTTTTTTATATATATTTCTAAGGGCCGATACTGAATATCATTCCAAAACACAGGACAGATGCAATGCAAACTTTTCAGGCAGTTGATAAAATCAAAACACCTTCTTCCCTTGTTTCGCTTTTAAGTCGTGTTGTTGTTTTTTAATCCCCTACCAATCATTGTTCAATATTCATTCGACTATGAAGAAATTATTATCCCATTGCACAAATTACTCTCATTCCAAAATGACACAATTAGAAATTTTCAGCTAATCAGTAAGTGGTCTGTAGTTTGATTCCCATTCATCAGTGATGCGAAAGGGGAAGATGTCAAGGAAGGGGGAAGCAGCACTCTATTAAACATTCCTTATTAAGAAATGAATACTGAAATTGATTAATAATTGAGAAGAGAATTAAAATTTTCTTTCAGCCATATTATAGAGAAGAGATTGCTATAGTTAATGGCAATTATGTGAAATATTCTGGGTAATGAAGCAACTTAAATAAACTTTGCAGTCCTCACTCATATCACAAATAGAAAAAAAAAACAGCAATTTGAATGTAATACCCACAATTTTCATTTAAGATTATGAGGAAACTCAGTGCTTGAACTAACTCAGCCTATTAGGAAATAACATTTCAGTAATTCTAAGTGTTATTATTATTAATAATCATAATAATAACACTCTCTAATTTCCTTTAGTTTGACTAGCATAGTTTACAAATATTTCCAATAGGCTAAAAGTGTAACCTTATAGCCCACTGAGATTTTGAAGGAGTTACAGACACCATGGAGGTGGGAGTTAGGTCATTAAAGCTTCAGAATGTATCCATTTAATTATATCCTCTTACTTGTTGTTTGTTTCCTATGTCATTTACATATAGGAATTAATTCACTGGATGTCTACTAAATGAGAGTAGAGTCTCTCATGCTTCTTATGTGCTATAGATCTTATGATCATGGCACATTTAACTGCCCTCTGTACTTGTTCCCAAAATTCTCAGCCACTTGAATAATCAAAAGCCAACACTCTAGCCTCTGGCGGTCTTTGTGGAGGGAGCGGACCAGGTAAGCGCTACCTACCACAGCCAGCTCCCCAAAGACCACTGTTGGCATTGTTTGTTCACAGGCAATGTTAGTAATTTTAGATAAGACTTTAAAGTACCCAGTAACTGGATGTTCATTAAGACAACATCAATGAACCAGATGTCAACTATTTTAGGGTTAGTCTCTTCCCAGTTCACTAAAATAATCAAGTTGGCAAAAAAGTTTTGCTCAATACACACAATTAGGAGACACATGATCAAAGTTGTGTGAAAACATAGATAAGAAGAGAGGAAGCTCGGAAGTCTAAAGAGTATTACTTCTCTAAATGGCACAAGTATGTATTTTACATATTTTCCATAATAAATAGAAATTACTTTTATCATGGCAAAATTAGCCTTTATGGAGATACTTTATTACAATCGTATTTTAAAAATTTAGCAGTCCACTTCCAAAACTCTGACATATACTTAAAAAAATATTTTCTGAGCACTGTCAGATACTACATTACTTCTACAGTCACTGGCTGGTACCTGTCTCATTCCTAAACATATGTTTATTTCAACTAAGGCACGTGGAAGAGGAAAATCATCTCTCACTTCCTTCGATTTAAAGTTATCTTTATTAGGTGTTGGTCAAAGGTGTTTATCATCAGTGGTTTTATATAAAATTTTGGATGCTTCTTCTCCTAACTCAAACCATGAGGAGGCAGAAATGACATCCTGTGAAAATCCCCAAACAGGACTTCTTCTTGAAAGAATTACTGCCAATTCAAGAAGCCTTCAGTCTTCCCACGATTTCTCAAGATGTTTTCTAATTTTTGTGGTGTTTTGAGTCCTGGAATCCATGATTCCTTCATATCTAGCTTCCCAAGGGTTAATCCGAGGGGGGGAAGGGAGGAAAAAACCAGCATGCTGAACTTACTTTCTCATCCCGGTAGTCTATTTAGATAGCAATTTTGCTTTTAACATGGTGCTATTCGGTTCCAGCTAAACCTCTGCACCCATTATTACTAACAATATTGTTCTATTAGATTAGTAAGATGGGAATTGCAGAGGGTTTGTTGCCTAAAGGAATGACAGTAAAAAATACACAGGAATTTATTTAATGTAGCTATAGAAGAGGCTAACAGAGAAACGATATTATATATAAGTAAAATTTTTATTTATAGTAACATATACTATATTAATGTGTACTTTTTTCATTAAAGACCAGAAGAGATCTGCAGAAATGTCCAAAAAATCAAAAGCGTTAGACACAAATGTAAAAGACCTTTCAACAACTCACCCTATAGATAACTCAAGCACATAAAGAAAATTAAACATAATTTTAACTTTCTGAAAAGTTTAAAATTAAAATAGGAGGCAATCCAAAATAAATGACTGCCCACCTAAATTAACAACACAGAGGGAGCAGATTCTATAGTAATTTGGGGAAATGTGCAGAAATTGTCAAGTCGCCATTATCCTGCTTTATGTTTCTATTTCTAAAATGCAACTTGATTCAGTCCACTTCATTTTTCCCGCCTCCAGCAGAGTCCAAGGATCTACCTTTTCTCACCTGATCCACTCAGGGGGCTCCTCGCAAATCTCCCTGCTCATCTGCTGTATTCAGCCTCTACTCTCCATCTGATCCTTTCCTTCTGCCTATGAAAATGTTCCGGTCCCTTCTAATACCATTTCTGACCCTCTATTTTGCTCTCTCAATCTCGCTGTCTTTACAGCCACAGTTCCCAAAACACTACTTTGTACTTTTTGTCTGCCCTTCTCCAGTGTTTTCCTACTAATTCATGACCTAATTAATTCATTCAAAATCCTACTGTAACACTCAATTGGACACTTACTTCCTGAGGTCATGAAGAACCTCCTAATTGTCAGGTCCAATTTGACCTTTCTGCAATATTTGACACTGTTGACCATTCCTATATTTTGGAAACTCTTCACATTCGCCTTTTATGACACACTTCTTTCTGCATCTCTGCATATGTGTCAGGCAGGGTCATGGTAGGAAACAGATGGTACACTTAAATTGGATACTTTGAGAAGATTTTAATACAGGGATTATTTACAAAGGCGTGAGCAAAGGAGACAATAGGATAGCGCAGTTCCCTAGGTTTAACATCTGTGGGTGTCACTAGTCCTATGCAGATAGTGCAAAAAAAGGAAAGGATTGCCAGAATCTTGAGATGGAGAGGCTTTTGTGGAGCCCCACAAGAAACGTGACCTTTGCTCATGGGACATGTTGATGCTTTGAGAACCCACAAGGATGGATGTGGGGAATAAAAACTGCACTCACTCCTCTTCCTTCCAATTTTTTTTTTTTCCAAGTGCCTCCTCCTTATTTGGGTGAACAATACCAAAAGCTACAGCATAAAGGAGTGATTTTATGTGGTCCAAACAAGTCAACTTCTCAAGGCACAGAGCAATGTGGAGAGGAGTGGAGAGTTAATCTGAAAGAGCTAGCAGAAGACATTCTACCCAGCCTTTATTTTTAGTGGTGGTTTTTCTCCAGGGTTCCAATTTGAATCCTCCTGACTTCACATTCTTTAAACATCCTCCTGATCCTAGCACCTTCTTGTCTTCAATCTTGGCATATATTATTACTCCTATCCTGGTGATTCCCCAATCTGTGTCTCTAGTATAAATATATTCTCCGAGGCCAGTCTCATACATTCAACTATTTAAAGGTATCTCTTTCTTGAATTCAACATCACAAAATCTGAAGTCATTTTCTTCCCACCTTACTTTCTCTACATTATCTCTCTTGGAAACTGACACCAGAACCTACCCAATCAGCAAAGCCAAAACCAAAAATTATCCTTGACTCCTCTTTGCTCCCTAGATACAGCTAATTGATCACAATGCTTTATATACTGTCTCCTAATGAATATTTAATTTATTCACTCCTGTGCACTGCCACCATCACTATCCTGATGAGTGTGGCAAAAACATCCATACCAAGAGTTATAGATACTCATTACATGAAGAATTTACTTGGTCTGGGGATTATGGGAAATTCTTCCAGAGGAAAGCATATGTCAGCTCAGTCCTGAAGGATGAATAACAGGTGCCTGAGCAAATTGTGGGATAAGTGTGGATGCAAAATAAACAGAATGTGCAAAGGCTTCTAGGGGAAATAATAAATTAAACATTTGAGAAACTAAAACAAGGCACGTAAAACTGGAGTGTGGAGAGTAGATAGGCTATCTCAATGTATCAACTAAGACTGGAGAAGTAGGAAGATTGCAGAGGGCCTTGGGAGTTATAATGTGAACTTGGGACTTCATGTATATGGTATTCAAGTTTATGGAAAATGTAAGGAACTAAAGAATAGGCAGCAAGAAAATTATCTCTATTTAAGTCTGAAAAGATCTCACAGCCTTCATCTGGAGAGTAAAATAACATACCAACCAGGTGAGAAAAGACAATCTGATCAAAGGTCACTGGTAAAGAAATCTTTTAGAAACAGCATGCCTTCTTTACTACACCCTAACTTTCCAGGTATAACTCATCTTTTTGCCCGAAACACTGGAGCCTATTTAAGAATTCTCTGATTACACTGTGAATCAGGAACTCTTCCCTGAAGGGAATCGCTTTGCATGTATAGTTTGGTCCCAAACTCTTGGAACTTATGACTGTAATATCTTCCTTCCAAGAGACAGGATGGAAAGATCATTTATTCAAGAGTGAAAAATCTTGAACATTATGTTGTTATTATTAAGGTCAGTCACAACCTTTCAGATTGCTTATAACAAGGGCAAGCCACTTAAGCTCCACATTTTTATTTCTTCCCTTTGAAGATGAAAGAGTTGAATGAGATAATCACCAATTTCCAAGTCTGGAATTTTGTAAATGGAAATAAAGCAAAAACATGAGAACAGATGAAATTATACCTTGTCGATTACATCTAATCCTCTAAACCCTATGATAATTATAAAATAAATGAAGTGGACAATCATGAAAAATTAGCATTACACATTTCCAAGTAAATCAACATTCATTCATGTAGAACAATAGCATTTAATCCATAAACTTTGGTATCAGATCTAGATCTGCCACCTACTATCATACTTATTCAACTGTTAAAATTCCAGCTCCAGAAAGGTCTTAGTGATTAGATAGGAGACATGTCCCAAGTTAATGCACTGAGGCAATTCATCCAGTTCCTAAAAGAAACTACATATAACAGCACCCACACATGCATGCACACAAACAATACTTGTCAGAGGCTAGACTACAGGTGTCTTCAAAGACACAAGAGAATAGAAAGAATGAAAATGATGGAAAAACGAATTAAGGGGGAGAAAGAAGGACATTGTCCTTTCTCGTTTTTACACCTTTAACTATTTTAAGTAGTTACTTCTGACTTTACTCTTAATTTTCTTTTATCACCTCTTGACTTCAACTTAACACTGTCCAGTAGAGAATTATTCATCTCCTAAAGGATCCTAAGACTTAATTAATGGAGGAGCCAGCCAAAAGGATAAAGCCAGAGATATCAGAAGTAATTACAACTTAATGAAATAAGAATGAACAAATTACAGCAAAGCCCAGTAGCCTAGTAAGTGACCTGAAATAAAAATTTGGTCATCAAACTGATAACCTCTCTTTTCTCCCCCTGAAACACCATTTCCTTTTGTTCTTTCCTATTCCATCCTCTTCTCATTTTAGAGACTCTGTGAGATGGTCATAGTTAGGATTACAAATAAAAAGCATAAAAATATCATTGAAGGTCTCAACTTCAACACATATTCAAAGGGTAGCTGTGAGTGGGTTACAGTTGAAAATTAAAATTTAAATATTTTATTACTTATTTTTTTAAAGATTTTGTCAGAGAGAGAGAGAGAGAGCGTGCACAAGCAGGGGGAGCAGCAGAGGGAGAGGGAGAAGCAGGCTCCCCTGGGAGCAGGGAGCCCGATGCGGGGCTCGATCCCAGAACCCTGGGATAATGACCCGAGCTGAAGGCAGAAACTTAATGCACTGAGCCACCCAGGCGTCCCAAGATTTAAGTATTTTAGGGTCAAAATTAACTAAAGATCTATTTGAACAAAAGTTCACTTGTATTGAAGATATACTATAGCCTTTTGTGAATATTTAGCATATTTTGAGGCCTACATGGAACTCATTAACGTCTACTAAACAATTTCCAGGATGGTCTTCAGCACAAAAGAACACTGCAGTACATCTTAGCCGTGTAAATTCAGCCTTAGAGAATGTTCGGAATAGAAGGAATGTTTACAGTCCTGTGCTGTTTATTTTGATAAACACAGTCTCTTTTCACACTGCAGGAAGGAAAGAAAAGGGGAGAACAACAACAAAAAGTGAGAGAGAGAATCTTTAAGTCTGTTGCTATCAAATGTTAAAAACAGAGCAGAGAGAATTAACTGCCATCCCTCTCCTGATGAAGCAGCAGTGGGGTGAAATTAACTGGGAAGGCAATCACAGTCCTATCCCTACTTCTGCTGGGGCTGAATCCAGGGCCCATTCAAGTCCACCTCAAGCCCTTCTCCCAGAGAGGCAGAATCTCTCCGACACGAGCCAGGATACCTAACTGCATTGCATGCTGCAAAGTGTTTCAGTTTGGGGGAAGTGGGCATAGGTGAGCCAACTCTAGCTCATGGGAGAAAAATTATCTAGTGCAGACCATGGCATTCTGTGCAAAAAGAATTTCCATCTTTCAGCGAGCACCGACAGTTTCACCTTGCATGTTCTTATGTCTACCAGTTCATTGCCTGTGTGGACATACTCGTGTTCACAGATAAGAAAACTGAGGCAGTTAAACAAGGGGTGAAGTTTTACCCCAAATTTCTCAACTGTCTAATGACTTGTGGGTTAAGAAACTAATCTGAGTCAATATTGCCAAATGAATAGTTACTTAGTCACACAGCAATATTTTCTTCTGAAGACAGCTCGTTTTAGAAATACACTGAAAGGAGCCTTTTCTGATCACATCCTTGGAGAATTCTATTTATTAGATAGAAAAAGGGTGGTGCTAAATTCCAGCAGGTTTGATAACAATGAGGAGGAAAAAATCGGGTTTAACCGCGTCAGAAATACGCTCAGTACAATACGTGAAATACAAAAATAAAATGAAAATATATTGGTCTGTGTATCAGTGTGTTGTGACTGTGAAGGACTCTGCCCGGATGCTAAGAAGAAAAAAAAAAAGATTATTAAAGTACACTATCAATAACCTCATTAAAAAAAGATGATTTAGAGATGGATATTAAATTCACTTCAAGACATGAAAGAGGAAGAGGAAATACAGATTCTAGAATATATGAAAAGACATGCAAAAAGCTAAGACCAATGCGAAATTATGTATTTACACACGTATATATGCATACATATGTATGGGTACATCTACACATGTATATGTATATACATGTAGCAAGAATTTGTAATGACTAAATTGTTGTATCAGTGGGGAAATCCCTCTGCAACAACACATTAAGATATGTTTTCAAATTTTACGCTAAATCATCCTTGCTGTGCAGGCGGAAGGCCAGATGGAAGCTTATGGTTGCCATGTCAATACCTAGAGAACACGGATGTCTTCTTAGCTAGTCCAAATAGAGCCACTCCATCTGCCATAAACACTGGGCCCAAAGGCCACATTTGTAGATTGCACTAAAAAACTTAAAATTATTTTTACAGTGAAGGCATTTTTATAGGATCTGGGAAAAGGGGAACTCCATGTGTGTTCCAAAATACTTACTCTCTCATGATTGTGAGTGCATTTTCATGTATGCATGTATAGGGAAATAAAATAACCTTAATGGGGTATTTTTATGGATGCCAGCACTAAATTAAGTATGCATTATTATTGCTTCCCTGAGGGGTGAGATTGAGCTGACTCCCTTTTGCGTCTTCATTTTTCCTACAATGATAACTGGCCTTGTTTTTTTTCTTTTTCCCCTAACCACTTGATGGTTTCCCTCTCCAAGTGAAAAATATAGGGTATTTCTTTGTCAACCTGCCAGAAGGTAGTCAAGGAGAAGACAATAAGGCAGATTGAAGGCAAAAAATGACTACAGGTCACTAATTGTCCTAAAACCTACTTTGTTGTAATACCTCCAGCCTCTAGGGAAGAGTAGGAACCATTGCCCTGTGCACTTCTTGCCATGTGAGGTGAAGCTATTATTACAAGTGCCATGTACTCAACATCTATCTGTGAAATACAGCATGACTAAAAGGAACCTTCTTTCAGATCAGTCTATATGAGCAGTCAAGCAGGAGTCCTAAATCTCTGCTCATATTTTTAATTCTTTGGTCAGTTAATATTTAAAAATATATTTAATTTATTTTGACTTCTCTAAATGATAAGCATGCATAATTAAAGTGAAGGAAAGAGAAGAAAAGAGGAGGATTATTAGATGCTTCTGTATTATAAAAAGACACCAGATACAAGCTAATATTTTCCTAGAATCATGCCAGAATCCACAACAAGAGTAGTGAAGGAATATCAACTCTGGTCCCATCTCTCCCTTCATCTAAACTTCAGTGTCTTGGCCACTGATTCTTGGTGGTTTCCCTTGAACAAATCAAATTTGTATTTGAAGAAATCCGAAATTCTCAAGTGTTAGGAAAAAAAAGAAAGTCGGATGCGGAACAACTCTAAATATTTTTAGTGCCATACATATAAATGTGAGTTATTCAGGAATAGTCCCACTCTACTCAGTATGAAATGGTGAGGAAGGGAGGAAACCACCCAGTCAGGCAAGTGAGCAGACTTAGTCCTGGAGAGGATTAAGTCAGCTGAAAGAGGTCAAGCCTGGTCAGACTCTGCGTAGACATGTGGATTCTGTTTTCCGACCATTCCCGTTGGCAGAAAGTTTATCACCCAAAGCTGCTACAACAAATAGCCTAGGTATCAAGTGACCTCAACTAGATGGACTCAAAGCTGATTGGTCAGGACCTATGACCCCACTAAAAATTCTCAGGTAGATTCTACCAGAAATTTGGAATGAGGACACTGAAAACCTGCGTCTGTTAGATAACGGCACGTCCCTAATGGACAGGGCTTGTCGTGGTACTAAAGGCAGCGCCATGGCCAGCCAACAGCATGTACAACCAGTTGAATTCTGGGGAGAAAGTTCAAATCTAACTGCAGAGGTGGGAAAGGGGGAAAGGAGAGAATAGAGAACAAGAACATGGCCTTGTGTCTCCATCAAACAGGCAAAATTAGCTTTAGTTGCTAACCTTCTACTTCCAGTCTCACTGTAGCATGGATGAACTTCATTCTCTGCCTCAGAATCAACTGTCCTTTGCTTAAAAAAACAAAAAAAAAAACAAACAGACTCTTAACTCTAGAGAACAAACAGATGCTTACCAGAGGGGAGGTGGGTGAGGGAATGGGTGAAAAAGGTGATGGGGATTAGGGAATGCACTTGTTGTGATGAACACTGAGTAACGTTTAGAACTGCTGAATCATTATATTGTACATTATAACTAATATAACACTATGTTAATTATGCTTGAATTAGGAAAAAACACCATAAATATATAGAATTAGGGAAAAACGCCCCTTTTAAGCTATTTAAAATGATTCTATTTGGACATAAATATGCCATGTGAATAACCGGTATAGCCTTCTCTTAATGCTCTTTGCACACACAGTCGACACGTTACCATGTGCATACAAAATACGGCAATCCAGTTCTTTCATGTCTTCTCACATTGGCTTTAATTTTATTAAGAGAAAGAAATATGCCTTCTATGTTGGCACATATCTTCTAGGAAAACCACTGCCATAATAAATATGAATTCATTTGACGATCATCTCTGTCGAATTCTTTTCAGTCAATGGTAGTTGCTGACTAGGAGGGAAATATTCTAGCATAAACATTCCTTCAGTCTAGTTTTCCTCTAACATAAATTTTACTTGGGAGTGGATGAATATGGAAGGCCTATTAGCCAGTATTTATTATTGCACCTCAATGACCTCTTCACACAGGTCTTGTAAACAAGAATTTCATTAAGGAAGAACCTTTGTTACTTGGAGAAGCACCAAGAGAAGCTGGTTTGATGAATTATAACCTCAGGACGAAAACAGTTAATCTAAGAAAATAAATCTACAGATAGACAAGCACACAAACTTTGGAAGCTTTCTGAAAGCTTTGTAACTTGGCTATGTTTATTCTTAGTATTGCTTACTTTTACTCTGTGGAAATTAAAAGACAAGCTCTTCAAGGCAAAAGAGTCTACAGTACATGCTTCTCTTCAAGGATAAAAGGAAGAAGTGATGCTGTTCAAGATCAAAAACTTCAAGACACAGATGATGATGATGGGTATGTGTGAGCCAGTGACAGGGAAAGATTGAGACAGAGAGATAGGGGGAATGGGTGGGGAGAGAGATCCCCTGAGGCCTCTAACTCCAGATTTCATCAACATCTGCAGGATCCTCAGAAGCTCCAGGAATATCCAGGAAGTTAAGGTGAGCCTCTTGCTCCTTGTTTTCCCAAAAGACAGGTATTTTTTAATTGTTAGAGAAATTTCATTTAGTCTCCAAACCCCGACTATCAGAGAATGCTATATGAAATTCATCCATTTCTTACTGGAACTACCTGACTATAATGAGTACATGTTGGAAATATATGAAATTTAATTTTTGAGCCCATCAATGATTGATTCCTGTGTTTCAAAATATTCCTGAAGAAAAAAATCTGTTTTCAATTGTGAATGATAAAGGCCAGATGTCCCTACCTACACACAGCATGGGGTATCTTTTATGTTGCTATCTTGGGAACACCAGAGTTTGGAAAAAGCTAGAAGCAATAGTTCCACTATGGGTAAAAACCCCTTCACTTCACAGGAAGACAAATTATAGAGAATTAGTTTTCCCTAAAGACAATCCATTAAAACACCCATACATATGAGAGAAATATTTTACACTCTACACTTACCATATAATGCAAGTGCCCAACACTGATTCACCAAGATCCAAAACAAACTTTGAGGGAAATTCTTCGCTAAGCTCTTCGTTTCCCTTAGATATGATGTTCCTTAACCACCAGTGGCCTCCAACCCTAGTGGTTGGAGGTAGTTAATACTGGTCCACATTCCTCTTCTGGGAGAAGCTAACCTGTCAAAACTACTGAGCACAGAGATTTCTCTTTTTCTTCTCCTCCCCGCTTGGTCCAACAAGAGGCAATGATATGGATTGGTGTTTTGTGTTGCTGCTCTAAAAACTCAAATTTTGTCCTCAGGAGAACTGTGCCAATTTGGACAGTGGGAGAAATGGAGAGTGAAGGCAGGCTTGTGATGGGACTCTCCCTTATGTCCTCCAACTTACCCACTCCTGGCAGTTAGTGTAGTCTTTGGGGAATTCATTCACTTGCTGAATTGTTTTTCTGATTTCCCAGTTTTTCCCAAAATACATCAGGAAAGGAAGCCTGATTTGACACTACAGAGAGCCTATGGTATAAAGCAAGGTATGTTTTTATATGAATTTGAAAAGGTAATTTTGAATTAGTAATTAAAGTCTACAAGATACATTCTGCCATAGGATAAAATTAATTACTGATTATCCATAAAGAACAACCACTAGTTAATCTAATGTTTTCAAAATTTTTAAAAAACAGAAACTTACACATAATTGAGATTAAGAAATAGATATTCCATAACATTTGGTACAGTCAAACAAAGCCATATTTAAGTCCAGAATTATGAATCCAATTAATAATTAAAGGATTATGTTCATAGGGAAGGTATATATAAAGCAGTAAATGGCTTTTTCAGGTGATTAAACATCTAAATGATGTTTCACACCAAAGAAAAAAGAAAATTTATTGTGACTATAGTCCTTAGCCTGAATAATATTCCTCCAACACAATAAGAACATAATTCAATGAAACTAAACTAGCAGAAGAGAGAGTGAAGTTCCTTTTGCTCATGAAGCTCTGAAAGGCTGGTCTGACTGCTTTCTTCAAATTACCAGGGATATCACAGTGACTGCAGAGTGAGAGGTGAGGGGAAGAATGAAGTGCGAGCAGGTATGAAAATGGAATAATTGTGAGGGGCTGGATTAAAGAAGTGAATAATTTTCAGTCAAAATGATCTCTATAGAAAGGCGGTGATATAATTAGACATTTTAAAGCCAGTAAGAATTTCAGGGTCATCAGTGAATGCGAGAATGCTTGGATTTTGTAAGCTAGCCTCAGCTAAATCCTTCTCTTGACATAGTTCAGCAACTATTCTTCCATCAGCCTTCACGGGATACAAATTGGACAGTGTACAAGTAATTACTGATGAATGCGAAATGCGCTGCTCAGTGATGAAATGTTTTCAGAGAAACAGAATGAGGTAGATGGGAAAGGTATTCTCATCATCTTTGAATAGATACATCCAAAGATACACTGTGAATACTACAAAAGATGTGAAGAGGTGTTCAGTAATGTGATCGTAAAGAGCCATTTATAGATTTTTTTTTAAAAGGCTCTTATTGTAACCTGTAAAGGGAATTGTACAGAACCAACAATAAATACATGTTACAGCTATTCAAGGTAGTATGGATGCTAAATAAATACATTCACTCACTTGAAGACTGATTTTTAAAAATTCCTGCAGTTGGAAGTTTATAGTTCACATAATAAAGACTTTGTTCTATCTAATAAAAATTAAACACTAAAGATCTTTCAGTATCAATCATAGTTTTTCAAAGGTAGGCTTAATTTCATTACAATTTTCTTGAGAAACATCTATATATTCTCAGAAAAATTAATACAGATTCACATACGTAGTACTAAAAACATTGCTCTTTGGCTGTATTTGGTCTAGCATTCTGGCTTTACTATTGCAGCTCAGCCCTTTGTGCATTCTCTTCTCACAGCCGCTCCAACCCATCATCTCCTAGTTCTCACATGCTGTGGCTCTCAGCGCAAGAAAAGGGTCCTGCATTTTGCAATCTTTCTGCCAGAAGGGCGGGACATGTTCAAGAATTAAAATGAGTTTTCGGCACTGGCCTAAACCCTGTGCACTCTTCAAAGAAATACAAACAAAAATCACAATCCAGAAGAACTGGACATTTTCTACATTTAAGTTTCTGTCACAGAATACATAGATTATTTATTATTTCATGTACCACTTTAATAATGCATTAAATCAACTTCGGAAATATGTTCGGGCTCCAGACACCTCTCTTTCAGAGCTTTGTTTGTTATCTCAATGAGAGAACAACATTAAGAGTCAAAAAGGGGGGGGGGGGCGCCTGGGTGGCTCAGCCGTTAAGCGTCTGCCTTCGGCTCAGGTCATGATCTCAGGGTCCTGCGATCGAGCCCCACATCGGGCTCCCTGCTCGGTGGGAAGCCTGCTTCTCCCTCTTCCACTCCCCCTGCTTGTGTTCCCTCTCTCGCTGTGTCTGTCTCTCTGTCAAATAAATAAATAAAATCTTTAAAAAATAAAAAAATAAAAAAAAAGAGTCAAAAAGGGGAAGGGGTAGACCCTCCAGAAATACTGCTAATACATGAAGGGACCCTAAGGATTGCCCAGTATCCAGGGCTTGGTCTCTCCAATCAGATAAAACCCCCACAGTTCTTGACTCTACCCCTTTCGAGATAAATGATCTCGGGCGATTTAATCTTTCTTGGCCCATGAGGATTATTGTGGGAATTAAAGATGTCAGTAAATACTTTACCAGAATGCACAGCTACAACACTTAGCTTCCATAGCCCCAGGTAAGAACTGTTCACAGAGTGGTGAACCTCTTGCTACTGTGGCCGTATTCACAACTGTCTTTCATTCCACTGCCAGGTATGTTTGGTGCAATTTGATGAAAGCGCCAAAGCTAGTAAATGATTTTGGTTTTGATGACGAATTGGTGAGGTCTCAAGGTCTTTGTGTAAGAAAGTTACTTTCAAGATGCTATTTTGAATGCGAATGAAAGGGGTTGAGTTACAAGTACTGCACTGGGAGTTCCCAAGGCCCTGTCCCCTCCAAGGGAGAATGTCTCACAGTAGATATAAATACCACTTATCTACATGTGCTGGATTCAAAAGGTTGAAGACACTCCTCCAATGAAGTGCCCTTAAATTTCCAAGCTTTTAAAATTATGGAAAAACGTCCAAAGAATATTTCAGCAGAGTAAGTGAAACAGAAAACCCAAAGGTAAGCTTAAGAACAATCATTTGGAGGTCCAGAAAAATCAACTTACTCCATTAGCTGTTTTATATGAATCTGTATTTGGAAATATTCTGGGACACAGGAAGAAATTCAAGAGAGTTGAATATATCAGGTTATATGGTGCCCTACACAAGCAGCAATGTTCATTCAACATTTATAAAACATCTTCCATGAGCCAGACTGCTCTGTCCTAGATGGCAGCAAGAGAGCATTTACAAAAACAAAACAGAAAAACATCCCTCTGCTCTTGGAGCATATATTCACCTGTGTGCATGCTGTCATGGAAGTGATGATGTGTCAAGTAAGTGGGGGAAAGACAGATTATTCAACAAATGACACTGGAAAAAGTGGGTAGCAATTTGGAATAAAATAAAATCATATCTTACACACATACAAATCAAAGATTCAAATGTACAAAAACTAAGATTTAAGTGAAAACATGCTAGAAAAAATTCTGGAAGAAAATCTGAAAAATTTTAGATGAAAAAAGTCTCCTGTAAGTATGAAACCATATGTAGAAGTCATAAACTTGAGTAGTAACTCATCCTATATAAAAATAAACAAAACAGGGGCACCTGGGTGGCTCAGATGGCTAAGCGTCTGCCTTTGGCTCAGGTCATGATCCCAGGGTCCTGGGATCCAGCCCCACACCAGGCTCCCCGCTCAGTGGGGAGCCTGCTTCTCCCTCTCCCTCTGCTGCTCCCCATTTCTGCTCTCTCTCTGTCAAATAAATAAATAAAATATTAAAAAAGATGGGTTAGCCGGTGATGGGTATTAAGGAGGGCACGTACTGCACGGAGCACTGGGTGTTATACAAAAACAATCATGGAACACTACACCAAAAACTAATGATATAATGTATGGTGATTAACATAATAAAATAAAATTTTAAAAAATGAAGTTGTTAAGCCCCCACCCAAAAAATAAAAATAAACAAAACACTTTGCATTGGAAAAATCCATCAAATTCAAAGTCAAAAGACAAGCAAACATCTCATTTTTTTATATGTTAAAATATAAAGAGAACACCAAAATTACAGGAAGCCGTTTTTAAGTGGTCTCCTTTTAGTCAAACACAATACAAAGATTTTACGTTGGTTGCATCACATTTAATGTAATTGTGATGGCCAGGGCACCTTGTTATCTACAAAGACAACAAAATAACATTACTGGTTAGTATTTCTTAGTTCATTTTTCTAATATACGTTTTATTTCTCTAATAAAAAAAAGCTTAAGTGGGAATTCCAGCTATTCGCATCAGCATTAATTTCATGTTTTGCATGAATGCAAGTCTTTAAAAATCATAAAGTTATTTGACCAAAAGTTTATAATTGAGACATATATACTAAGCAAAGCCTCAAAAACCAAGGATACAGGCAGTTACTAGAAGAAACTTCAATTCAGATTTTATACACCTTTAAGCAAAATGCAGAAGAAATCATATGTATTGCAGTATTTCAAAAATAAAAACCCCAAGATTTATCAAAATCTTATAGATCTCTGTCCTACATCATATTACATTCCCCATAATACTTTACATTAGCAACTTCGGAAATAATGAAAACCCACCAGCCTCATGAAGAGTCAGGATTCTTAATACTGTAAGTGACAAAAGCACAATTCAAACTATTTTTAAAAAACAAGGAAAGGAATGTTTGGGGCACAATTGCTTTCAGAAAGGGGTGGATCCAGGAACTAAAAAATTGTTGATACTCAAATTAGCTCTTTCAGGCACTGGTCCATCCCAGTTGGACTCATGAGATGTCAGGCCTAAGTCATTGGCCGACCCTCGAGGGAAAACTGAACTTCATCTACTGGAACAGAGGAAGGAGTGGTTTTTCATGAGTAACTTGAGCTGTTGTTTTCAGAAGAAAAACAAATGGATGTAGGACAGACGAAAGTCTTCCCTTCATATCCATATAATCCTTATAACCATATTGTTCTATATATTTCCTATTTTTTTTTATCCACACTTTTTCCTGAAACTCATCTATTCTCTCTGCAACCCATAGTTAATATCATCACTCTTCTTTTCTAAATGATCAGGAAAGGTACTTAATTGCTTGTCTGGACCCTAATCTTGTTTTTTCTTACATACGACCTCCTCCTTATACCTAAAATGACCAGTTTTAAAACACAGACCTAATTCAAATTCAATAAATGTCCATTACCATGTCTCAAATCTTTGACACCTTCATTCTACCCATTACTTCAATACTTGATCTCAGAAGATAATCTTGCCTTATGACATAAGAACAAAATAGAAGAAATAAGTTATGTGGGAAATGATCCTTTTCTTTAATAATAATTAAATAAAAAATCTGTTATGGGGCTGAATCATTTTTTGCCTCCTGATAATGTTCTTCCAGTACAACTAAATTGAATATTTGCACAAAGATTAATTCACAGACGTATTAGAATAACACTTTATAGGACTCATAATAAACGAAACTCTCCAAAGTTTTACCATGAATATTGATTTTTGCTCTACAGTGTGGAAGTGTCTCAAAGTTTGCAGGGGTTTTTTTTTGCCAAACTGTTATCAACTTCTCTACTACCATGTTTTCTATTCATAAAAAAAAAAAATCTGTACTACCATGAGTTAATAATGTTGGCTTATAGGCTTAACACTTTTGAACAAAATAAAACCATAATATTATATTCTATGGGACAGTTTTCAATTGGCAAAGTGCTTAAAACAATCATATTTTTCCTCTTTTCTCAAAAACCTAAAGGCAGCATCTATACTTACCTTGTAATAAGTTCATTTAAAAATGAGCTTTATGCATGCCTAGTGATGTTGGGCACCATTAATTTTGTTATTAAGATAGTTTAGTATGTGCCTAATCTGACAGCACACACCAAAGAGATTAAAAAAAAAAAAAAATCAAACTATGGTCAAGGAGATTATACGAAGCCCCGTTACCACATGGCAGTTTATCTCAATTCCATTTTACTTAAAAACACTTTATGAGATATCCATAAAACCTAGAAAGCCCTGAGTTAGGAGCAATAGATTATATAAAGAAAAAAGATAGGGCGCCTGGGTGGCTCAGTTGGTTAAGCAACTGCCTTCAGCTCAGGTCATGATCCTGGAGTCCCAGGATCGAGTCCCACATCAGGCTCCCTGCTCAGTGGGGAGTCTGCTTCTCCCTCTGATCCTCTTCCCTCTCATGCTCTCTGTCTCTCATTCTTTCTCTCTCAAATAAATAAAATCTTTAAAAAAAAAAAAAGAAAAAGATACACCTGGGGAACTTCTGAAACAGATTCTTTAGTGCTTTCACCTCTTACTAATAGATTGACAATAATCAAAATCATTGCATTTTCCTGCAATTTTGACTCTTTACATCTTTGTTATTCAGCATACCGTTTCAGTAATGAAGGGCCTGAGTTCTGAAGTAAATGGTTTCAAATACTGGTTCCAGCACTGGTTTCACACTCTTTGAAACTTAACTTCTCTGTGCCACCACTCTGCATTGTTAGAATAAGGATCATACTACTTACTTCATAGGGTTGCTGGCAAGTTTACATGGCATCATACCAAGAAAATGCTTAGACAAAATTGCACACATAATACATACTCTACACATACTAAGCACAATTATGTTTACACAGCTCACTCAATATGGGTAGAGATTTCTCAGACACTAGATACATTATCAAACCAGAACTAGTAAAAAAAAAAAAAAAAGGGGGGGGCAGATATATAGGCTCCATGTAAGCTGCAATGTTACATTAGTCTCAGAAGCAATACTAAATGCAATAATGTGCACTGAAAAATGTAATATATATTGTCAGTGTGTGTTATCAATGTGAGGAACAACACACTTTTTGAAGTGCTGTGGATTCATAAAACACCTTGGATACACATATCCAGTATGTATTCTTCCACTGTGTTCTATATCTCATCTCTAGTTTTCAGAACAGTGATGAAAGGATTGACTTTAGGTAGGTGGTTAGACAAGTCACCTGTCCTATAGCAAGAGGAAGAGAGCAAGGATATGTACAGGTGAGTGAGATCCTGAGGTTTAGTAATAGGAAACTCATGGGAGTTTTACCCGTTGGCTCAGTTCTGCAGTGAACTTCTCAAGAAAGATGATGTGGTTACTTCTTTAATATCATTCCCCTTCCCCAACAATGACAAGTTATTTAACTCTGCACGCTTGAACATTCAAAGAATCTGTGGTTTTCTAAACTTTTCTTTACTCTTGGTCATAGAATGCAAAACCAGGAATTACAAATTAATAAGACATTTCTACAGGTCATAAATGTCTTCCATTCTGATAGAAAAATAAAGTTTGTCTTTTTGAGAAGCTCCAACTCATCACCAACATAAAAGCACCCAATTGAACTTCAGGAAGAAAATAATACTATAAAACTTCTAGGTAGAAATCATTAACAAATATTTTTGGTTTGAGACAATGAAGATCTATACAGAAGCAAGTCACAGACTAAAATAACATCTGAGTGTTATTTAAATTCAATATCTATTTGAATCAATTCTTGATTTCCATTTTTCTTCTCTCCTTTAGAGACATGACCCGATGGCTCCCTGGGGCCATCATGTAAGAAGTCCAGCTCCCCTGAGTCTACTATGAGAGAGACACCAGGGCGAGAGCTCCCCCCACCCCCTGAGAGAGCAGCTTGAATCTTCCCAGACAAGGCATCAGAGAGGAGAATGAAGGAGTCTTTGGACTGTGACCTCCTGAGAGACCCTAAAGCCAGAATGACCCAGCCCAGCTGCTCTTGAATTCCCAACCCACAGAGACCAGGAGACATAATAAAGGATTATTATTGTGTTCAGTCACTCGGTTGTGCAGTGATTTGTTACGCAGCAATAGATAACTAATGCCCTATCATTTAATTTGTGAAGATTAGAAGGCATGTTTCAATACTTTGTTAGAGTAGGTTCTCAATAAAAAGCAGATGTTTATTAATATATTTACTTGTGCTACATGCATTTATAGACCATCTTTCCATTCTCTGCCTTATCAGAAGAGGAAAAATACTTGTCATCTTCTGTAATAAATTTTTCTGTCCTCTGAAATTCTCTTCCTTCCAAGCATAATTTTTGTAAAGGATAATAAAATATTCAATGAGGAAAGGCACAGGCCTTTTTCCGGTGCCCTTTCTTCTTAATATACCTTGAAAACGGAACTGAATGAATAAATTATGCCTCTATCACCAACATTATTTTCTCTTCTATTATTTCTCATATTCTAAATCTACAAAGCGAGTTAGTTTTAGGGAGAGGACTATAGTAAGTGTGGCAGCACACCAAATACAATTTATTAGGACACTCAATAAAAATTATAAATCATAGCACTCTAGGATTAAATGAGTAATCATTTCTTAGCATAACAGACTATACACTGATGCAAAAATGACAAGGTTATGTAGCCAGTGGAACAGGTACACAGGTACCCAGACCAGTGTGTACTCCAGCATCCTGGAGCTTCGTTGGACCTTTAGAGAAGATGCGAACCTTCAGGCATTAGCCATGCTACATGGGCTTCAGCCAACTGAAACTGCTGCCCATACGAGATTGGAGAAAGGAGGGCTTTTGTTTAAGAGTAAGGAAACAGAGAACTTTGTTGGGGAAGAGGGGGTTGCAAAGCAGCAGGACAAAACAGCCCAAGATGTAAAAACAATAAAAATGCCAATGTCTTGGAACACTATATCTAAAACTAATGATGTAATGTATGGGGATTAACATAACAAAAAAAAATTTTTTTTAAATGCCAATGTCTAAACTTCAACATCAGATTGTTTGCATGTGTACTGTATTATCCCCTTCCAGTTCCACAAACACTCAGTAAGGTCTGTGGCATATTCCGAACGCCATCCAGGTAGTTTATCAGTTTCGGGTTCTGATGCTGACACTAAGGGATGCTACAGCAGCAGAGATGCACAGGTAAGAACGACACTGGCTACTTTTAGATATTAAACAGCTCCCCAATTCTTGCAAATGTCATTTAGTTGCTTAGTGCTCAGGGAGCTTTCCCTGTCCACTCTCCCTCCCTTTTTTTTTTATTTTTTTTAATTTAAATTTTAGTTAACGTACAGTGCAATATTGGTTTCTGGAGTAGAATGCAGTGATTCAGCACTTACATACAACACCCAGTGCTCATCACAAGTGCCCTCTTTAATCCCCATCCCCCACCCACCTCCCTCCATCAACCCTCTGTTCTCTATTGTTAAGAGTCTCTTATGGGTTGTTTCCCTGTCTACTCTTTAAACGTAGTTGAGCTATGTTGAAAATTATGGCATTCTAGTGATTTTCTTAGTAATAATGCTACTTTCCCAGCTACTAACAGCAACACATAATTAACACTACAGAATGCATACTTCACCTCAACTTAAAATCTCCTTCCAAATAAAGCTGGAATGGTATCCTTCCCCACAAACATGGCTATTTTTGTTTCAAATTAAAAACCGGCAACCTTGAAGTGAGTTGGTATATACACTCAACAACTGCTATAAAGTCCAATGATTTGGAGGAAGTAGCCATATTAAATTCTGCAATAAAGTACAGTGGTGCCATGATAATCTATCTCATGAGCATTGAAATCCATGTTTTAATTACTAGTTTATTTTAAAAGTGTCGGAAAGATTTTGTAACTATTCTGTTACTTCATATATACTTGGAACTGCAGTTTTAAATAGTATGCAGAACTAAAATCCTTGCTTTGAAATTGGATATACCTGAAACCAGGTGCCAGGTCAGCCATTAACTAGTTACGTGACCTTGATCAAGTTACTGAACATCTCGGAGCCTTGATTTTTCTATGTAGACAACAACACTACCTACACCTACACTACCTGGTAGTGAGAGTTAAATGGGATGATTCAGGTTCCTGGCCCAAAGTAAGTACTCAATAAATGTTACCTCTTAAATCCTCTATTTTTAAGTTATTCTACATAGCCACTATACTATCAGAAGGTGGAGCCAATTTCTCCTAATGACCAATTGAGACAACTGCCACTTCTTTGAGCATTTGATACTTGAAAATTATTTTCACGGGGCGCCTGGGTGGCTCAGTCGTTAAGCGTCTGCCTTCGGCTCAGGTCATGATCCCAGGGTCCTGGGATCGAGCCCCGCATCGGGCTCCCTGCTCAGCGGGAAGCCTGCTTCTCCCTCTCCCAATCCCCCTGCTTGTGTTCCCTCTCTCGCTGTGTCTCTCTCTGTCAAATAAATAAATAAAATCTTTAAAAAAAAAAAAAAAAAGAAAATTATTTTCACATGCTTTATCCCACTAAGTTTCACGTTGACCCCCGGTGCTGGATATTCTTACCTATCTTCAGTTTAGAAATGAGAAAACTGAAGCTCCAGGAACTAAAGGAATTTCACTAAGGTGACTCACGTGGCTAGCAGCAGAATCAGAACAGGAACAGGAACCCGAAGCCCATGTTCCATCCCCTCATTTACATTGCCGTTCCCATCTCTCTATTGCTGTAACAACTAATCTCAAAGCATAAAAGACAGACCTGTGTCTCAAAGATGTCAGTTTATTTTTTTTTAAAGATTTTTATTTATTTATTTGAGAGAGAGAGAATGAGAGACAGAGAGCATGAGAGGGAGGAGGGTCAGAGGGAGAAGCAGACTCCCTGCCGAGCAGGGAGCCCGATGCGGGACTCGATCCCGGGACTCCAGGATCATGACCTGAGCCAAAGGCAGTTGCTTAACCAACTGAGCCACCCAGGCGCCCTCAAAGATGTCAGTTTAAAGCATCACCTGCTTATCTGCAATCCTAACACCTGGATGTTATTCCCAGGGCCACTTCAGGATAATCTCACTTGCGTTATTCCTTTGCCTACCCTTCCTCGTGCTGGCCATGTTTCCATTCACGCATGTATAGTATACAACACGTGCTCACCTCTCCCTCCTCCACGAGCAGTTCAGCCTCCTGGAGTTCTACATCCTAGCTTTGGGGAGAATGGCTGCACTCCAGCAGTTTGCAAAAGCTGTCTGTATACATCCCTCAAAGACAAGAGGAAGCACACTGTGTGTCAAAGAGGACACTGATCCACGGAGTGCAGTGTTAAAGTCTGTCCGATGATGCCGTCATTCAGGTTCTGCACCTACTTCGCAAAACTTGGGCTGGAGTGCTAGACTGAAATACTAGGTGGACAACAGGTAGAGTGATAGCTAGGGGAAAGATGCTCCAGCTTATTAGGTTTAAAACACAAAAATGTAAAACTTTACACCTCCTTTCTGATGAGAAGCACAAGCTGTCTTTTTCCAGATAGTGGTTTTGTTTTTCTTGAGACTGTGTTATGGTGGGGTCAGCTCATTTGCTGGCCTCTGTCTTCTTCACCCTGAATATTTCATCTTAAATGCTGGACTGATTTCCAAAAAGATCTATAATACAGAGCAGAGTTTAAAAGGTGAAGAGTCAAGGGTCCTTGAGGAATTTTGAGTAGGACAGTCAAGTAACAAGGGTACTGGAAGCTACAATTAAGTAGCCTTGAGGAACTGTAAGTAATTGTAGATAGCAACCTGACAGTGCTCTCTGTCTTAGAACTGTGGCTGCAAGCACTGAAGATCTTTCCACAAACAGATGGTTTCTACCTCACTAAGTTACGCGGTACATGTGTCTTATGCTTTCTTATAAATGTATCCTATAATGTCCTTGACTCTCACTACATCCAGAAGGATATAGACAGCGCTTCCAAACAGAAAGGCAGGTCCCCATTGTATAACAGCGGTGTCTAAAGTGACCAATTGCATATTATCTCTGATTTATTCCCTGGTTTGTTCATCAATTCTTTACCATTTATGGAGCCGAGCAAAAAAAAAAAAAATTGGAAATATCTTCATAACCTTATTGTGCAGAGCTAGTGATAACATAGGATTCATTGCCAATAGCATCTCTCACAGGCATGCATTCCAAGAACCTCCCACACAACACTCTACATCTTTATGTGAAACCAATTGCTGGCTACAATGGCAAAATCTTCAAGATAATGAACAAAGACAACCCAGGTCCTTGAAAACCTTTTAATGATAGTCCAGTCTTGTTATACCAAAAAAAAAAAAAAGGGATTTAGACACAATAGTCATGGTCAAAGAATTTTAAAATCATAAAAGGAGCCTTTCCATTCTAAATAAGTGCCATCAGCTTCCACCAAGCTTCCCAAGCCAAATAGTCAAAAGTTTGAAGTCAGTCTTCATTTCTCTCTCATACCATCCATCAAATTCTTAAAGTTTTTTCAGTTGTAATTCCAAAACCCATTTCTTCATTTCTGTCCTGCCATCTGCACGGCTGCCAGGAGAATTCAAAACACTGTCACTGCAGGGCCTCAACTGCCTTAATCTCTCTGTTGATTGCCACCTCACCATGTTCCATTTTTGGCACAGCACTACCATTAAAATCCATGCTCTTGATCCTGGCTTCCTTGCCTTTTGAGTACCTTCTAGTACTTTCCCTGGCTATATTGGCTTCTCAAAAACTTTTTTTGAATACTTGAAAACTGTACTTGCCAAGTAGTTTCTTACCGTTCCCATCTCTCTGCATGGCTGGCTTCTCTGCCCGTATAAGTCTCACCCATGAATTAGTAACTAATCTCACAAGGTCATGGTAGAAATTAAAAGAGATGAGAGATGTAAGCTGTGCCTGACACAATGTCGGGCACACACTGCCCTCTCTTCTAGTCTCAGTTTTGATACTTACTAGCAGTGGGACCTTGTCCATTCACTCATCAGGTCTGAGCTTTAACTGTTCACTTTCAAATGATAGCATTATAGTCTACATGTTCTTAAAGGGTTTAGATCAAGAAGTCTAAGATTCTTATACATACAAGTAATCAGCCTGATCATTCACATGGGAATGTTATGTTCAATGTTTCTGATAATCCCTTCCACATTAATTCGTTGTAATTTCATCTCTGCTTTACCATGTAGAAGCACTAAAATTAAATCCAATTTCCTTGAGAAAGCCACCAACTTCTTTCAAATGCATCAAGTGCCAAGTCTGTTCAAAGTTCAGCACATACAGTGGGTTATAATGTAGGAGGCGATGGTGGTCCTCTTAGTAATGTTCCTAAATGCACACATACCAAGTTTTCAAATCCCTAAATAAAATTATCATATAAAATGTTTTGACTTTAATGTAGATCATCTGTATTTTAAAAAGCAATGTGGAAAATAAGATACTTCAGCAACATAAAGACTCTCACCTTCTCCAAGTGTTCAGCCCACATAACGACACCTAGATCAGGACCCAGGAGCCAGATGGATGGCAAAAGAGCTTCCCTCCCCACTTAAAGATCCCCTCAGCTTCAGTTTCACTTTTGCAATATACTTGAGCCCAACTTCACTTGATTCTTTTCATATTTTGTCATATAAAAATAAAACATAGATAAATATGCAATTGAAAATGCATTTGTATTTTAATCGAGAACTGTGTGTTCAGGAATTATCGCTCCTGCAAACAGAGATAGTAATCAATCATAAGTGTTCCTTTGTATCTGCAGCAACTTATTACAGAGAGAAGAAGTACTTCTGGATTCTGAGAAATTTACTGTCAGAAACACTACACAGAACTCCTTTCTTTTTTAATTTTCTCTGAAAGGAGAAATGCAGTAGGAGGGATGTTTTTTCCTTTGCTGTGACCTGAAAATAGACAGGAACAGACAGTCTGTAACATTGCTATTTAAGTCAAAACTCTGGAAGTGGCATTAGCCATTTTTATTTAGTATTGATAATCATAGTAAGATGGGCATAATACATTTATAAATGTATATATGTATTTAAGTGTATGTATTTTCATTGTGATTCGGAAGACAGCAAGGGACTTGGGACAGGAACCCTGAGCTTCTGTCTATATATCCTACATTACTTCCAAATTATATTTCCTCATCTAATTTATAGTAATTAGAGATATAAGGGAAATAAAAAGAATTCTAGGTATCTGAATACTTTTTATGTATGTATACACATACAGTACAAAAGATCTGTTTTCACATCCAATAATTAAGATTTGGGATCACTTTTTGCAATTAAACAATATTTTTAGAATTCAGTATAGACCTACTTTCCACCTCTATTTTCCCTATTTAAATCGTCAACTTTGAGAATGTGCAAAAATGTAATCACTAATCAGCATAAAGCCCAATCTGTAAATTGCTTTGTGAACATTCTTAAATCTTTCCATGTGCTTCATTCTTTATTTCAAATAGTATGTAAACATCTTCCTGATGGGAACCATATTTTTTTCTTTTCTGTAATGCCTCACAAGTACTGAGAGATGAAGACAGTGAGATCTTGGTAAAACATGGTGGTCTGATTTTAGTCATGTAGGTTTCAAAGATTTCATACATACTTCAGTTAATTGTCTCCATGTTCTCCTCATACTTTATAAAGTCAAGAGCTAATCAGAAGAGTCTCTCAGTAGTGGCCTGATATTAAGTAGGAGTAATCTCTAATTCACACCAGCCAGAACATGCCCAGCTCAACTGATGAGTGCTGAATAGACCTACCATCTTCCAATGTTTGAGTAGGGGACATCAGGCGAATACCAAATCCTACAGGACTTTAAGACAGACAGTATTGTCCAATGGTTAAGAATGTAATATTTAGAGTTTAGGAAACTGAGGTTCATAATCAAACTTACCTACGTGAACTTAACCTAATTCAACCATTGAATCCTCAGGCCCTTCTTCTATGGAATGGGAACAAGTCCACAGAACCACCTACCTCATTGGATATGTTTGATAAAGATTATACATTAAAGGACGTACAACACTTTGACCAGTGCCTGCACATGGTTATTCCTCATTCGATAGGACTGAATAGTCATAGTTTTGTTATATTATTAATGCTTCCTTTAATACTGCTTATCTTTGACCCACTCTTCATCCATTTAACATATATTTACTGGGGACAACTATGTAAAAACACTGTCCTAGGTGCTAGTTGCACAAAAGCATACATCTCTGTTCTCAGGGATTTTGTGGCTAATTACTTCTACTGTTACACCTAACTCCGCACTATGCGTTCTCAACTGCATCTTCTACTGTATTACGGTACTAATGCCAGTATTCAGGTTATCTCACAAGGAAATGTAAAATTTTGACTGATAAGTGGTTCAAAGAAAAGTGGGTTAATGCGACAAGAACCTCATCATTTTTCCATATTGAGAAACAGACCTGACACACAACTGTCATCCACAGAATCTCAATGTTGGAGAGAACTGAAGGAAAACCCAATTAGACACGTTTGTTATTTATTCTCTTCAGTGATTCTCCCCAGTACATTTTCTATCATTTAGTCTAAAGTTCATTTTCTCAATTTCTTGTCACTTTCTCAACTTACTATGATGTAAGATAAATAATTACGACCAAAAAATAAGGCTAGGGCATAAATAAGAAAACAATATAGTAAAATCTTGTTAATCCAATGCTACTTCATTCAAAATAACATTCAAATCGAATCAACAGTTATTCCCCAGTCAAATAGATACGGTTTTCTCATTAAAATTGTTCATTTAATACAAAGCATGCATTATGAATTATTTAAGGCAGAAATTAGGTCCCCAGAGTACCTTGCATTATTAAAGAAGTAGAATAATTCCAAGGGATGCAGGAAACAGCTGTATATCAGCTACAGTGAAACTGTGTTTGTGGACCACTGTCATTACTTGAGGCTGTAGGATTTTGTACATAGGATAATCATTCTTTCACCTCCTCTCTTTAAAACAAATATTCAGGACCATTTCTGTAAGTTTCCCACATTTTCCAGGAAGGGACTTCCCTACTCCTTACAATGTTCCATACTTGCTACAGATTTACTTAATTTTAATAATTAGAAAAAATTAAAGAAGCTTTTCTTGACCGTGATCTAAGTTTTCAAGGATGAGCTGGTTTTTATGATCTTGAATTCCGAAAATTTCCCATCATGAATTGCTATGTTTGTATAACAGGAGAACTAAAAGAAACTTGTGGTCACGAAAAGGTTCTCACTTCTGTGTGTTTTAGGAAAAAAAAAAATTGGAAGTTACAGGCTTCATTTTTAGAGACAAATTTCCTCAGCTTTGCGATCTTTGAAATGGAGCTATTGTGATTTGATGTGCAGAGGATACTTGATATCTCAGAGGATCCAGACTTAATGTAATTTTAATGTCTAAGAACCCGAGGATCATCAGATAATAAGTGTTACAAAAGCAGAAATTATTAGGACTGTTTAAAATGTTGTTAACTGCATCACCTCATTGTGAAAGGAAATCTTGTTTTAGTCAGAATCCCTGGAGGGAGGGAGGGAGGGATGGTATTTCTCTTTTAAAACTATGAGACAAGCTAAGAGCCAACAGTACAGTAAGCGTGGTCTGAGCTATCAGGCATAATGTTAGTGTAAGATTTCCCCTCTGTTTTAGGATGCATAACTGAGAACAATTATTCCCTGCTGTGGCCCAAGTTGTGTCAATATAACAATTCATTTGAGAGATTTGTAAATCATTAGAAAAGGTTTATAGTATTTTATCCCCCTAAGGACCACAATGTGCTATGTCACCATGGTGATTTATGACTCCTTCTGAATTTCCTTGGGATAAACCATGTGCAGTTTAACATCCTATACTCTTTAAATTAACCAGAATTACTATCTCTACATGATCCATTTGTAACACAGAGAGGGGTAGATTTGAAAGTTAAATCGCGAAGTCATGTGAGAGCAGGATATGTGTTTTATAGTAATAACTCATATAATGAAACTACAGTTTTAAGGCAAGCCAATTCAATTCATAAAAGAGGCATGATAGCATTAACCTTGCTGTTCAATTTATTAAAACAGACATTCATTCAACAAATATTCTTGACTGCCCATGCACAATTTCTCAGGTCAACAAGAAACCGAAGATACGACCCCAATTCTCAAAATATGTAGACGAAAAATCTTTATGAATTTCACCTACTCTTGCATTTCAGCTCCATCAAACCAGAGTCAGAAGTAAAACTAACAAACATACAAGCCTGTCTCTGCCTTCTTCCCAGATTTCCTTTTGGAGCAGAGCTAAGGTTACTGACCTAATAGCCAGTAAACCCCATCTAATGCCAGACAGCCAACTGCAATCACTAGTCTTTAAATGTATTTCAAAAGCCAAAAGAAGTAGAGAGTCAGTTCAAGTCCCTCTGGGAAGAGCCTGGATGCTGCTCACAGGGTTAATGTCTTCAAACAGAGATCCAGAAGTATTTTTCTATTTCTGCTCAAGGAGAGAAGGCATTTCTCCTTCTCTCTCCCCACAAACTCCAGATATTTAAACTTTCTATTGTGGTGCCTAACAAACCCCTGCTTATCCCACAAGGTGTGACTCCTTTGCAAATATGAACCACAGTCAGTCCCCGCTTCTCTATGTCCTCCTAACACTTCTTAGATTCACCTGAGGGTCATGCATCCTGCAATGTGGGCACACGCCTGTCTCCAGAGCAAGAATACAAATGGCACGGGGACCCAGGTCCCATCTTAACCTTCTGGTATTTCCAGAATTTAGAAAAGTACTTGGCATTCATGAGGTACTTAATGAGCTAAATGATGGACCATGAGCCCCCTTTTCGATGATTTTAAATACCTTTACGCGATGGAGTGATGGGTTTGCTTTTATATAGCTCCCGAATCAGAACCAGGTCCCAGAAGTGGAAGTGCTGCACAGAGGTCACATTGGAATGAAGAAAATGGAAACTGCCATCAATACATAGAAACCACCAATCGCTAGAAAGGAGCCTGTCACTGGATGTATTCAAGCAGAAGATGAAAAACAATTTGGTGGCAATGTTACAGAGGGAAATCCAAAAACTAGATTGGTTTATAGTTCATGGAATTTGTCTTTTCTCCTCTTTTCTACACAGGTAGTGAGTGAACATGCAGTGATTTGTTTGGCTTTTAGTTGGCTGACGAACCTCCTTTGTGTGTGACAGAACAAGGCACCAGCGGACGGTACACCTGGAGAACCTCAGTCTACACTACAGATTCTTTCTACTTCCCACTTTGTTTTTTCAGTCCCCTTGTCCAGGTTCCAACCAACCACTATGTGTATGTGTGTGTTATTAGGTGTTGGTCTTGTTCCTTCATCCTTAGTTTGGATCTAGCTCTTCAGGTTACTAGACTGGGCTCACGCCAGCTGGTTAGGTTTTAAACTTCCAGTTCCTCATCATCTGCTTCCTTCTTTCTCTTTCCCACTTTTTCTGTTTTGACAACACAACCGTCTGTCACTCTCCTCTCCTTTCTCCTTTTTCCTCCACGTCACCCCAACCCCCAGCCTCAAACACTTCATCCCTGTAGCCCAAGACCCAGCATTCTGGAGCCCAGTTGGTTTTGGCCCCTAATCTTGTGAAAAGAACTTTGGCTCTGTTCATTCAGATCATGGGAAAGGGAGAGAGCAGGGTATCCATTAGGGAACAAACTCCATTTTAGAAACTATGAAAACAGTGGTACCAGAAACACATTCTCCACAGCTTTCCACAACCACAGTCATAATCGTCCTGTCTATTTTTCCGGCTATGGGTCAAGCAACCATGGCAGGCAGGGGCAAAGGAGTTTGCCCTTTTTTTCCTACTGTAAAGATACTACAAGTGTTTGTATACACCTGTCAAAAGGTTCCACTCAAAGCTTTGCCATCTGAACTCAGAATGCAGAACAATCCATGTCGAGGACAGAAATCAGGATTGTATAGCAATCCCCAGATTATGGGTCAGACGGCAGTCACCTCATCACCCTACGCTTGCAGGGTTACACAGAAATGTAATTAAGGGGCTGTGCCGGTGTGCCTCTGGTCTCAAGGTTAATTAGCCACTGGAAAATGACACCTTCAGGTGTCCTGGATCATAACCGCACTAGCAGAAGCAGCACGATTCTAAATTGACGGCACTGACGCCACACGACAGCAGAGTTGAAACCAGCAGAGGTGAAAACAAAGACTGACATAGGTTGCGGCACTGCTGACAAGATGGAAAAGGGACACATTCCGAGTGCCTTTGGGAGAAATAACACTGAAACCAACAAAAGCCCATGATGCCCCACGGCTGGATGTGAGCACCGACCCGTAATTATCTGCGCATGGAAAGCCCCACCCCCTGTGCTCCCCGGGCCCCCTATTCCATCCACTGAAAGCTGGCATTCCAGAGCCCTGCACCCATGACTCCAACACACACACCACCTCTCTTATGACTTTCCAGTTCTTTCCCAGAGAAGCTCAAGTCCAGCACAGGGGAGCGTGTAAAGCACCTCTCACGGAACGCGAAGACACCGCACTGAGTCTCTTACCTTCGTGGAGCCTCTTCCGCTCTTGTAGCGCTTACCTTCCTGGAGGTCCATTTCCTTCCCACTTAACGGCCCTTTATGATTCTACGTCTTTTTTCTTGTCCAATTTTCAAACTATGCCCAGACTGATCTGCTCTGGGATCTGGCACATCCACGTGACCTGGGAGAGAGAAACTCAGTGAGAAAGAGACTTTCTGGCCCTCAGCATTGGAGATCTTGGAGTCTCTCACCAGGTGTTTTTTGCCTGCCTCGGGAACTGGGCCTCGGCCACCTGGTAAGGGAGTGTGTTGTTGGGGTGGGATGGGGTGGGAATAGGATTTTGTTTCTTTGGTGCATGGCACCCAACCAACCAGCATGGAACCCGCCTCGGGTTCCTCTGAGCACGGCATGCAGCGTGCTCTGCTCTGTCTCCCACCAAATCCCCTCTGCTCTCAATTTGTAAACAACTCAGCTCTGCCTGCATCTTATGTGAGCAGGCCATGCCAGCGCCACACTGCGCCCTTCCCGGCTCCCAGCCAAGTGCACCTGCTGCCCGGGGCCCTGGCTGCCACTGCTGCCTCTGCTGCTATTATGCTCGGCCCTCGCCTGCTGCTGCTTGCTGGGCCGGCGGCACATCTTCAGCATGGGGAGGAATGTTTATTAGTTTTAATTGGTGGGCACGGCTGGACAGTGACATTCGGGGAGGATTGTGTGTCCTTCACCCTGTAGCAGGTGCCGGCTGCGATGGCAGATGTAGGTGGATCGTGGTAGAATACAACCTACAGATTATTCCCCTTCCAGAACAATGCAGCTGCTATGTCTCCTCCCTACCTATGGGGACACACTCTCCCCTTTCTCTTTACCCCCTCCTGTGCTTTCCTAAGTGGAAAAGTTTTATTCATTCTGGAATACAGTAGTCTCATTCCAAAAAAAAAAAAATCCTCTCCAAAAGTCATAAATATACAATCTGTGAATGCAAGTATCTTTCTGTGTGACCCAAGCATCGCCCTCAGTTGACTGTAAACATTCCATATGCTGTAAGAATTCATATACTTCCCGGGTAATATTCTGAATATCAACTTAGCAAATCGTTTTATACACAAATCAACTGTTTTGCTATCATTTTCTACTCCTACTCAACTCTGTAACTAACCTCTCGCTGTTAAAAAACCTCAAAGCTACATGCTTTCAAAGTACAAGAATTGGTTTTTACATATTTCACTATTCTTCCATGTTATGTTGCCTCATTGCTCCTTTTCCAACAGAGGTCAAGCAGTAATGGCGCCCAGCAGAACCAGGTGGAGGCACCAGCAGTCCCCCGCAGCAGCAGGGCATGGGAGTTGCCAATTGCCTCGTTTTGACGCCCTAGTCCTGGACAGTGGTACAAAACCACACACACACACACACACACACACACAGCCCAACCTCAGCAAAGAGTCCTTTTGTCAGGATTCCTTCCTCTACCTCAGCACATCAGCAAAGCCTTGCCTTCACCAGACCCCATCAGAAGCCAAAAACTTGGCTTGGAGCTGTTGCTTTCCGCTTTGAGAATGGTGGTGTGTGTGTCCCATATAGCTTCTGCTTGTTTATGCATTTATATCAGCCTCAGCTGCTGCAGGAGGAGCGGAGAATATACTTAGCTTCTGGAGCATAGAGCCAGAAACTGTAAAACTCTCCTGCCACCTAGCGGCGTAGCAAAAGCTGCACTCATCAGAAAAATGTAAATAGGTCTGTAGGGCCCGACTACCAACTTGTTAAACTTTGGCTTCAGTTTAAAAAGAGACAGTTAAAACCTATACCCCATGTCCTCAAGTGTAGTGATTAAAAATGACCTAAAAGTAATGTTTTAATGATACCAGATCTTTAAACAGTCAACGACCGAACAAAATGCCCTATTGCTGGTAACTAATTATAGGATTCTCAATCGTTGAGATTTATAAAACAAAGTGACCCAAGCAAATAAAATCCTTATATTGAATTTCTTCCCTAGATTCTCGGGGTTATTTTTTTTTTAGTTTGTTTGTTTTACCATCTGTTGTTTAGCTATATACGAATCCAAAGTTCAGGGAAGGCTTAGACTGTGGTTATAAGTGAAAAGGAGATTAGCTTTGAAAAATATTTAGCACATGTCCTAGCACAGAGTATGTACAGCCACCGAAGGTATCACTCATCCTAAAACGTTGGAAAAGAGGGAAAATTCAGGATCTATGTAACTAATGCACTATAATAATGCAATTATTGAATCCTATTTTCATAGGATCTTAAATGACCACACAGGATACAGAAATACTGCAAAACACAATTACTAAGTCATTTCCAAATCACTGCTGAGCGGATCTCTGCCACTGTTTTAACACAAGTAAATGTGATGCCTGATGGAATCATCCTAGCCATTCCTCTTCAAAAGGGTTTGAGGAAGAATGGATACTCTGAAACAATCTTAGGAAAATGGTCTAAACAGCAGATGGCATGGCTCCTTCTGGATGCACAGCATTCGGCAGCGAGAGATGTAGATAATGACAAAGGTGTAGAAATTGCAGAATCAAGTGTCTTTCTCCCCTCTAAAAATGTAAAATAAGAAAACAAAACCTATGCATCATTTATGGATGCCCCAGGATAGTCTTAAATTATGCAATCCACATATCCATGAAAAGTTGCCTAATGTATTCCCTTACTTCATGACACCGATGGCCCCCTTGGTCACGCCTGTTCACATGCGCGCGCGCGCACACACACACACTCTCTCTCTCTCACACTCCGAGACGAGTTAGGGAAGCAGGTCTGTATCTACCACACGAGTAACATTCATTTCTAAAGCAAATACACCAGTGAGCAGGGAAGCACAAAGGTATTTGCTAACTAAATGCTTCTTTTATCAACTCAGTGATCTTCTCTGCTTAGAAAGCTTCTCAAACGTGCATAATGGGATTAAAAGCACTCTCAATAAAGTTCATTACCTTAGTAGTCCTTTCCATCTTCTTGTGAAATTAACTGTATCTCCTATATGTACATCTACTTAAGGTAGTAATTTAATGGCAATAACAGCTATATCTAAGAGGGTTATTTTTCCCTTGGATCTGCTTCCCACTTAGAGACCTCTTCATGTTTAGATTAAAAACCAGAAACACCGTTTTCCTTCTGTTTTAGGGAAATGAAGAAAATGACAAAGGAGAAAAAAAATCAAAGACCTTTTAAAGCAATAATCCTAGAAAATGATAATGCCTCAAATACTTTAATATGAATGTCCAATGGGGGAGGAAGATGAATGAACTAGGTATGTTCGATTTACACTAAGTAATCTCATTTTTATTTGGTATTTCATGGTATACGCTCCTCTTTCCCCCCCACCCACCCCATGCACACACATATACAACCTCACTCTATCTGTTTTGGCAAATCACATGCACTTTCCCTATTTTCATACACACATTCAAGGTAGGTATTCTTAAGCCACATTTTATCATAATGCTGATTTCCTTTCCTTCTGTGGGCAGAGCCCCAATTTTTTTTTTTTTTTCTTTTCCACCTTCTCACACTTGACTCAGGAGACTGAGACTCTCCCCAACACTAAATATCAACTTGCCAAAACTAATCATCCTCATCTCATTGATTAGGGGAGGGGAGGCCTGTGACCCAGGTGTTCCCAATGTCATGGGAGGTGTGCTGAGGAAGGAGGATGCTGACACTGGATCCCTACGGCAACAATGGGAAAGAAAGCAGCCTTTAGGATGACTATAGAGGATGAATGGAATTGAGTCTGTGATGACTTTAGACCCTGGGGTCCACTAACCCTAGTAATCAGTAATCAGCAAAACAGTAATCTGGCCAAGTGGATCCTAACCTAAACCTTTGCTCAATGCTGTGCAGGAGAAAAATCACAGATGGATTCAGCCCACGTTCTCCTCCACTACCAGCTAATTCCAAAACCTAACCCTCTCTAGGTTACTAACTGAAAAGTATCCTAACTATCCTAATTATCCATTCTTTTCTCCTTCACGTATATTTATAAAATCCTATTCCTCTTACTTGATAAGTATCTCTTGAATCAACCTTTTGCAAACTATTCCACACTCACTATTTTAGTTCAGCCCCTCATAACTTTTTTCTTGGAGTCTTGTTACAGCCTCATAACTCCTCTATTTCAAATAAATCCTTTACTCCGCCTATAGCAGGACCTTGTAAATTTCAAATGTAATATGTCCCTTTCTATGCAAAATTGCACCCCTACACATCCCTCTGCATTCAGGTTCAAAGCAAACCTTTTGTGTGGTCTGTAGGCACTTCTTGACCCATCCTTGAAAAAAAAAAAAAAAAAAAAAGCTTTTCTCACCCTTCTTGTCTTTATCCTCAATCATACAGCGTTAGTGAAATAACTATACATCTAAAATTTTGTTATTTCTTGCCTCTGGGCCTTTGCACTTTGGTTCCCTCTGCCTGTGATATATGTTCTTGCATCAATCAACTGCAAGTCTAGTTTATCTCAGCTGGTTACTTTGTAGGTCAGTATCTGAGAAGCCATCTCTCCCGTCCTGACTCCTGCTTTGGTTGTGTATCCCTCTTTCTCCTCCCTTTTCCCACTCCACTTGCCTCTTATGTAGTGCTGAGCTCACTGCCCGCTCTCTTTTGTTTGTAAATCTGCTCCACTAGATGAGCTCTTTTAGGATATGGAGCACAGCTTTACCAACACTTCCTACCATACCCAGTACAAAAGAGGCTCTCAATAAATGGTTTTTGATAAAATAATATCTAATGGCCACCTGACTTAAATAATAACTGTAAAAGGCAAAGAGCTAGTTAGTGGTATAAAGGCAAGTAGAATTGAGAACTCTTGATTCCCAGTCCTGTTATCTTTTTATTACAATATACTGTTTCAGATTAGGTTTACTCTGGACCTAAGTGCTTAAAACTCAGAACTGTCATTTAAGACAAATAGCTTCTTCTGAGGACTTTACAAAGCCTTATAGTCAGAATGGCCTGAGGCAGATCTTTTAACCTTCCTACCATCCCCTTCTTTATTTACAAAACAGGGGTAATAGTATTGCTTATCTCTTTTTGCTAAGAAATGATTAATGTAAGGGCCAGTGAAACCAATATCCATGGAAATGATTAAAGGCAAGGCTAAGACTCAGAATATCCGCATGCCCCTCTTTGGTTTGCTAATATCCTTCTGTGTATTTATTGAATACGAGAAATTCAACAACAGTACAACTCAGAGTATATTTCCCTATAATATCTGAGAAAGTGATATGAAACAAAGAATCACAAAGCCACCACCTATACATACTTCTCCGGGTTACGAAATGGAGTTCAACATCTTTTTATTTCACTGTGTTTATGTATCAGGCAATAAGCCCTTGACCTTGTAACATGTTATATTCCAATGCATTTAATCAATTCTATTTTTACATGTTTATACACTGAAATGTTGTGAATTTTGATTCTGCTCAGTATATGGTAATATACATGCAATGATTTTATGGGAAAAGACCATAATTAGTTGGAATTAAGTGAAATCTTGAGTAGTCTTTCAAGTCTGAATATTTTAAGAATGATCAGAGCTATGTTGCTATGTAGGTAAAAATAATATCCTCTAGACAGACTCATTTCTCATCTTCTTCCATTTCTCAAATTTTACCTTAACAGAGGTGCCTTTCACAACCATTCCATTTAAAATGGCACCTCCTACCCCCATCTACTCACCCCCCCCACACACACATATATATACACAGAGGCTTATTTTCTTTCCTGGCTTTAGATGCTTTCCTGCTACTTTATCATCCCTGTATCACAACACTAAGTAACACACCATTTATTTTACTTATTGACTTAGTGTTTGTCTCCTCCCAAAGTGTAAGTCTCATGAGGGGAGAGGTAGTTTTGGGGTTTTTTGTTTTATGCCGCATTTGCAGTACCTAGAACAGCTTCTAGCAAGTGGGAATTGTTTGATAAATATATGCCAAGATGAGTATCTTCTAATGCATAGATTTGGAGACTCTCCCAAAATAGGACCTTTTTATCCTATGACCTGCTTTTTTTTTGCTTGACACTTTTTTTTAATGCATCACAGTTGAAATAGGTTTAGTGCCTTCAACAGTCATTCTCTAAATGGTTTGAGCATCCTCACTAATTTCCATTAAATGCTGCCACAGCTTCACTAGATACGCATTTCTATCATGATATCCTAATATCACTGCAGTATTCAGAAATCATCTCAGGCGTGTCCTTTGGAACCTACAGTCTCTAATGAAGCATCTCATGAATGGGGATACCCAGCTGATAAAACGTTAAAAGAAAATTAATGGGTCCACATTTTACATCACTGCTTTAAAAAAAAAAAAATTATCCTCTGAGATACAAAACATGATGATATAAGTTAAAAGAATAGAATGCTCTCCTGGCTTACAAAGTGCTCTCCTAACCTCACGCTAGTGCTGTGTTGGCAGCCCGCAGACCGCGTGAGGAAGATAACACAGGAAAGTCTGTTTCTAAGACAACAGTATTTTCTTTTATGTCTTATGCTATAATCATAGTTCCTATTACCTCGAGGATCACCTGGATTTTTGCCAAAAATAAGATGGTGTAAATTAAACCAAACAAATAAGTATCCCTTCAAAGGGCCAAAATAAATAGAATTTTATTGATTCAAAGTATTGCAATAACTTTATAGCAATTTATATTGAGCTACTGTGACAAAGAGGCAAAATTCAAATACTTAAAAAACAGATTGCATTTTAATTAAAGTGGCCATTGAAGGGAACACACCTGCTAATTTTAAAAGATTACTTTCCTGGCAATATCCAAAAATAACACATTAGACATAAATTTCAGACCTTATTTTACCATCCTTCTCAATACCTTATGAGCTTACTCATCCTATGTCCAAATTTTCTTTATAAAATGGAAAGAATAATACTGCTATATTTGAATGAAATAAAAGAACTCACAGACTGAAAAGAGCTTTGAATCTTCTGTGTAAAAATTTTAGGAAAACCTACAATAAATTTAACACCATGAATAATTCACCACTGATTCCAAAAATAATCCTTGTAGACTTTAGTAGTAAGTGCTCTTATTCTATATAAATGTTAAGACCTTTGTTCTACTAACAATTACATTTCAGTCTTATGAATATGAGCACCAAAACATGTTAAAAATGATTTCAAGCATGTTTTTCTTATAAGATATCAAAAAAGGAGAGGAAAATATGTATTTGGGTTGAAGGATTTTTTTAAAAAAAGAATTACCTTCGCACATTTTAAAAAACTAAGGTGCATACACTATGTCTGTGTAATAAATTAAAACCGATTTCTTATTCCTCTGCATCAATTTTTCCATTTACAACCTTGCTTAAGATTATAAAATAATTCAGTAAAGCTTCTTTTGTCTTTTTTTATTTGAAGTTACTTCTAAGTTCAAGTCAAGAAAAGCATGAGGGCAGAAAATGGTTGTGATAAAGCCCAGGGATAATTAATAAGTACCTACCATGAATAAAGAAAAAAGCAGGGAGATAAGACAATAATACAAGCCAGATTATGATAAATACCGAAAGGCAGACACAAACAATGTCCTAAACGTCTCAAAATGTGAACAAAAGAGCCCTTGCTTTATGCTAGTCCTCCTTCTAGTCTGAATTACAACACAGGCAAAGGCTATTATAAATGTTAACAGAAAAAAAAAAAAATCAGATCAGAGTATTGTATTATTTTCAATTTATCCTTGTAAGACAAAAAACTACCAAATATATGCCTATTTTTTGGAAAGGTTTTCCAAGATGTGTTCCTCCATTCTCTTTTGTTTCTTTCAAGGGCCTAATAGTAAACCTCGTCCGACTGTAGTTCTCTTCACCGACAGGTGGGCATTTCACACCACCTTTCGTTCCTTTTCATTCAGCTGGTTTTCAACACATGTGATTGCTCTCATAGCCAAGCCAATTTAAATTATTTGGGGAATAAGATTTCATTAAACACTACATCAAATGCCTCACTGAGATCAATACATATTACCTCCACTATATGGCCTTTATTCACTAATGTTGTAATCCTGCCAGAACCTGGAAACAAATAGGTGGTTTATAATTTACATAAGACATCTGTGAGTCATGCTCAGCTATCCTGAGTTTCCACATATGGCTTTAACATTTCTTATTTTACTTTACTAAGGAGAGGATTAGATGTAGTTGAGTAAAATATTCAAACCGAATCTGCTTGCCTATTTTCAAAAGTGAATGACATTTTGCCTATAATGTTTTATATTTGTCAGGTTCTGTGACTTCTGAAAAGTCAATCATTCTTTATTTGATCATGTATTCATTTCCTTACACATTTTCTATCCATTATGTTGTCAGTTTTTCACAATGAAAATACATTTTATAATTGAATTACTTTGGTTTAAATTAACATGCTCTGTATACCCAATTATCTAGTGATTAGAACTTTATTTTTTTACACTTGAATATTAAATGTTTTGCCTAAATCAAAAAAAAATCTGTCCACAAAAGACACAAATACTGCTTTCAATATTCTGAATAATTTATAATGATGGTGTCAATGAACTCACATAACGTTAAATGTCAAGGCAGTCTTACCCAGAGGCCCTAAAATCAAACCCTGTACGTTGAGCCACTGGCAACAGGGGAGCATGGAGTAAATGGGGAGTCTGGTTACTGGGGCTCTGCTAACACCGACGCCCTCAGCTGAGAAAATCAGGAAAGGCAATTCAACCAGAAGTATTAAAATGATACACCACCACAAACTGCAGCTTATTTTTTGGTCTAAAATTGTTGGTAATTTCTACATATCTCTAGTTTGCTTTTAAAGCACAAACTCTGAGCTCATCAGGTCTGCTTACCACATCTCAATGTCAAGAGTGTTACTAGGATGAAATTATAGAAAGACAAATTACTCATTCATCAATAAGTACGTAAACTTTTAGAATGTCTGAGCAGAAAGAATGCCTACAGGATATTTGCTTTAGCTTCTCTACTTTGTAAGTAGGAAGAAGGGTTCCACTGATGTGAGGGGACTACCTCTGAGTTGGCACAACCAGTTAGAAGCAGGACCAGACCACGGTATTTACAGGTATATCTTGGGAATATAGCAAGCTTGGTTCTAGAGCACCACAAGAAAGCAAATATCAGAGTGAACCAGATTAATTTTTTGGTTTCTCAGTGCATATAAAAGTTATGCCCTCACTATACCATAGTCTATCAAGCGTCCAACAGCATAACGTCTACACCAGGTATGTATCTCAATTTAAAAATACTTCATTACTACAAAATGCTGACCATCATCTGAGCTTTCAGCAGGTTGTAATCTTGTTTGTGGAGGATCTCATCTTGATGTTGATGGCCGCTCACTGGTTAGAGTGGTGCTTGCTGAAGGCTGGGTGGCTGTGGTAATTTCTTAGAGTAAGACAACAATGAAGTCTGCCACAATGACTTCTTTTCACAAACGATTTCTCTGTAGCATGTGATGCTGTTTGGTAGCATTTTAGCCACAATAGAACTTCTTTCAGAACTGGAGTCGATCCTCTTAAAACCTGCCACTGCTTTATCAACTAAGTTTACATAACAGTCTAAATCCTTTGCTGTCATTTCAACAATCTTCACAGCATCTTCACCAGGAATAGATTGCATCTCAAGAAATCACCTTCTTTGCTCATCCATAAGAAGCAAATCCTCATCTGTTGAAGTTTTACCATGAGATTGCAGCAATTCAATCCCCTCCTCAGGCTCCACTTCCAAGTCTAGTTTTCTTGCTCTTTCTACCACATCCGCAGTTAACTTCCTCTGCTAAAGTCATGAACCCCTCAAAGTCATCCATGAGAGTTAGAACCAACCATTCTTCCCAACTCCTGTGAATATTGGCATTTTGACCTCTTTCCATGAATCACAAATGTGCTTAACGGCATCTAGAATGGTGAATTTTTTCCAGAAGGTTTTCCATTTACTTTGCTCAGATTCATCAGAGGAACCACTATCTATGGCAGCTCTAGACTTATGAAATGTATTTCTTTTTTTATTTTCTTATTTGAGCAAGAGAGCACAAGCAGGGGGAGCAGCAGAGGGAGAAGCAGGCTCCCCACTGAGCAGGGCACTGGACTCGGGGCTCAAACCCAGGACCCTGAGATCATGACCTGAGCTGAAGGCAGATGCCTAACCTACTGAGCCTCCTAGGCGCCCCTGAAATGTATTTCCTAAATAAGACTTGAAAGTCAAAATTCGGGGCGCCTGGGTGGCTCAGTCGTTAAGCGTCTGCCTTCGGCTCAGGTCATGATCCCAGGGTCCTGGGATCGAGCCCCACATCGGGCTCCCTGCTCTGCGGGAAGCCTGTTTCTCCCTCTCCCTCTCCCCCTGCTTGTGATCCTGCTCTCACTGTGTCTCTCTCTGTCAAATAAATAAATAAAATCTTTAAAAAAAGAAAGTCAAAATTCCTTCTTGATTCATGGGCTGCAGAATGTTGTATTAGTAGGCATGAGAACAACATTAATCTAGCTGTACAGCTTCATCAAAACTCTTGGGTGGTGAGGTGCATTGTCAATGAGCGGTAATATTCTGAAAGTCATCTTTTTTTCTAACCAGTTCAACAATAGGCTTAAAATATTCAGTAAACCATGTTGTAAATGGATGTGCTGTCATCCAGGCTTTGTTGTTCCTTTTAGAGAACATAGACAGAGTAGATTGAGCATAATTCTTAAGGGCCCTGGGATTTCTGGAATAGTGTGCACTGGCTTCAACTTAAAGTCACCAGTTACATTAGCCCCTAACACAGGAGTCAGCCTGTTCTTTGAAGCTAAGCATTGACTTCTCCTCTCTAGCTATGAAAGTCCTGGATGGCATCTTCTTCCAATAGAAGACTGTTCCATCTACACTGAAAATCTGTTTAGTATAGCCACCTTCACTCATGATCTTAGCTAGATCTTCTGGATAACTTACTGCAGTTTCTGTATCAGCACTTGCTGTTTCACCTTGAATTTTTATGTTATCCAGAACACTAAGATTTTCTCCATATCAGCAATAAGGTGGTTTCATTGTCTTATCATCCATATGTTCACTGCAGTAGCATTTTTTTTTTTAAAGATTTTATTTATTTATTTGACAGAGAAAGACACAGCGAGAGAGGGAACACAAACGGGGAGTGGGAGAGGGAGAAGCAGGCTTCCTGCCGAGCAGGAAGCCTGATGCGGGACTCGATCCAGGGACTCCAGGATCATGACCTGAGCCGAAGGCAGTCGCTTAACCAACTGAGCCACCCAGGCGCCCACTGCAGTAGCATTTTTAATGTCCCTCAAGAGCTTTTTCTTTGCATTCACATCTTGGATGTTCTCTGGAAGAAGCCTAGCTTTTGGTCTGTGTTGGCTTTCAACACGCCTTCCTCACTATCTTAATCATTTCTAGCTTTTAAAGTGAGAGACATGCAACTCTTCCTTTCGCTTGAACACTTTGAGGCCATTGTAGGGGTATTGATTAATCTAATCTCAATATTGTTGTGTCTCAGGGAATAGGGAGAGACATGGGGAAATGGCCAGTCAGTGAAGCAGTCAAAACACACACTTTTATTATGTTTGCCATCCTATATGGGTGCAGTTGGTGGTGCCCCAAAACAATTACAATGGTAACAAAAATTACTGATCACAGATCACCATGACAAATATAATAAAGTCCGAAATATTGTGAGAATTATCAAAATGTGACACAGAGACACCAGTGAGCAAATGCTATTGGAAAAATGGCACTGATAGACTTGCTCGACACAAGGTTGCCAAAAACATTCAATTTGTAAAGAACACAATACCTGAAGGACAACAGAGCAAAGCACAATAAAATGAGGTATATCTATACTGATTCTGAGTCTGGGGCTCTATCCATAATACCATACTATTTCTTCATTCTTCAGTAAGAGGAGCATAACATTGTTGTGGATTTTTACAGAGTTCAAAATCCCTAACAAAAGTTGTTATAATATCTACAGTTCTTTACAGAAATTTTAGAATTCCGAGCTGTACTGATGTGGAGATAAACTATATTGAAAACTTGCTCAAAATTTATTGCTATAGCCTATATTTAAAGTAAGTATTTTGCTCATTATATTCAATTTTATAAAGAGAAAGACCTGGAATAAATCAACAGAAGCTACTCTCTCCTTACAAAATCTCTTTCCATCACATGTTTTCAACTCCCATCTACATGATGATTATTAAAACCTCTGGATCTCCAGCCCAAATCTCTCTGGCACTCCAGACCTCACTATGTAATGGTCAACACTACTCAATCACCATGAGCAAGTCAAACTCAAAATATCAAAAGTAGAATTTATCCTGTTTCTGCCACACCCACACGTCACAACAAAACCAAAGAAACAAAAACCAGGCCAGGCTTCTCCTCCTTATCCTCTAATACTAGAGTACAGAGCCAGCAACCATCCATCAGCCACCCAAAGCTAAGCTCATTCAGCAGTTCTTCCATCCATGTTTCTTCCCACATGGAATTAGTCACCAAAGCTTGTCTGTTCACCTCCTAAATACCTCTCGCCTCCTTGAGAGCTCTGTCTGGGCTCCCACCCTTTCTCTATCCTTCTATCCCCAGATCAATCACACCTTAGACCCTTCACATTATTCTCCTGGATTAGAATAGTGGCTGAATTGCAATGGCACCATTTTCATTCTAAAACAAACTTAAAACCTGAATTTCTCTACAGTTGTGAGCATAGCATAATGTACAGAAGATGAATTATTATGTTACACACCTGAAACTAATAAAACACCGTGTCAACTATTTTTTTTTTTAAGAAAGAAACCTGAATTTCTTCTCATGGTCCACATTCTTTACTATGGCACACAAGGACTGTCATGATCTGACCCTGGGTTACCTCCACAACCTCCTCCTTTCCACTTCTGCTTCACTACTAAATCCTCTCCCTGTGTTTAACTCCTTGCAGTTCTCAGAAGGTTATGTGCTCTCTTTCATGTTCAGACCTTTATGGAGTGTATTCCCTCTGTGGGGGATAATCTCCCTTTCTCTAGGTTTTGCTACTTGACCCCACCCCCTTTTAACTGAGCAAAGACACTCTTCCTTCAAATCCAGCTAAGACTTATCTTTTTTAGGAAGTCTTCTCTGACTGGCATGGATGTATCAGATGCTGCTCATAACAGTTACCATACAAAATTAAATCCTTCCCAATTTGTAATTAGCACACACCATTGTGTTTTTCCATTTTGAAGCCAATTTTTCAATTTCTTTTAAATCTGCTGGAGCCCTACAGTCTCTAATTCAGCAAAACAAGGAAATTGGATTAGATGACCTTCAATATACCTTCCAAATGTAAATATTATATATATTTTTATAGCATACTAAGTACGGATTCTAAGGCAGAAGAGGACTGATTTCTTAAACATGTATTATGTATAAATTATTTAACATTGATGATCTCATTTGATATCAGTGGAAATACCTAATGTTACAGTAACAGAAATTCACTTTAAGCTAGTTTAAATAAAAAAGTTATTATTTCACATACACAAAAGAAACCTCTAGAAATAAGAATTAGCTCCAGGTACAATTGAATCCAGTGCTCAACCAGTATCTTCAGCACTTGTTCTCAGATTCGTTTTTGTCTCTGCATTCCTTAGAGTTAATCTCTTTGAAACAGTGCCTTGAACAGTTTCATTATTATGCATCTAATTCCAGGAGAAATGGAGTTTTTCTTTCCAAATTGTAGCAAAAGTCTCATGACTGGATCTTATTGGACCTACTTGGGCCGTGTGAATAATTTTCTGTGACCAGAGATAATGAAAAGCAGGGTTAACCAGGCTAGGTACCCAGCACTAAGAGCAAACAGTAATGGAGTCAGGCCCACCCATAGCTTACAGTCTGAGATCAGGGTAGGCTTTGCCACCAAATAATAAACTCTTATTAGAAAAAGAGATTTATGCTGGCTAGGCAAAAATAGCACACAGTCCACAAGAAATTGCAACAATTTGTGAAGTTGGTATTATCTCCACTATTTTCCCAATAGACTAGGGGTCAGCAAACTTTTTCTTCAAAGGACAAGAAAGCAAATATTTTATGCTTTTGAGAGTCACATATGGTCTCTGTCACATATTCAATTTTTTTTCCTACAACCCCTCAAAAAGGTGGAAATCTTTCTTAAGGGCTGTACAAAAAGTGTCTACGTATCAGATTTGACTTTGGGTCATAGTTTGCTGATCTCTGCACTAGAAAAGTGAGTAAGCTGAAGGCAGAAGTCATGTCTTCTTGGTATTAATATTCCCAGGTCTAGCACATAGTGAGTGCTCAGTAAACATTTGTTAGCTGAATAAATTCAGACTTGGACCAATTAAATTGAGAACTAGAATGAGAAAATGAATTTCAAACTCACTTGATTATAGAGTATTAGAATAACGAGAAATGAAAGCTCTTTCTTAGAAAGTTGATTAAGTGCCTTTGGCCTCAACTCCCTGGGGAAGACCGAGTTGGGAGAGAAGACAGGGGTGATGGGGGAAAGAGAGAAAAGAGTTGTAATGGTAAAGAAAAATTCTTCAAGCAGTTATTAAAGACCACAGAGAGAATGCACAGAGTGGTCTGGCAAGACTGGAGAGGGTAAAAGCACAAAGGAACTGGGAAAACACTTTCCTGAGGCAGCGCCTGCCTAAAGTACAAGGTCATGGAAAGAACACTAAGAGACAGGTGGGAATGCCTTTCGTTGTGTTTTTAAACACAGATCCACTCTCACTCACGCCTCTGAGCTCCTGAAGCCTAAAGCTCTCAATTCCCTATGGCCACATGCAGACATATAGCTATTGTAACAATAAGGGAAAATGGAATTTTCATGACAGCTGCACTGAAATAGTATAGGAAGAGAAATTACTCTGTATTAGGGAGTTCTTTAATTTATGTAGTATTCAGTATTTTAGCTTTCTTTAATGAACATAGGTCTCAATTTGATATTGGTCACTCTACCACCTCCATCATTCCATGTCATTTTTTCTAGCACTGTGATTCCAATCAGCCTCACCTAAATGCCCAATCCTTCGATCCCAACATTTTTTTATATTAGTCATTCCCTCTTGAAGTCTTCTTTTCCTCTTCACATAGCTTATGAAATCATGTGAGTGACTGCATCCAATCTCAGCTCCTTGCTCCTCATAGTGGCCGAACTGGTGGCCCCCAAAATGATAAGTCTATGTCCTAATTCCAAGGACCTGTGAAGGTTATTTTCTTTGGGGGAGGGAGGAGGAAAGTCTTTGCAGATAAAATTCTGTGAAAGATATTGAGATGAGATCATCCTGGATTATCCAGATGGGCCCTAAATTCAAGGACAAGTGTCCTTAGGAAAGACACATGGAAGACAGATGGTAATATGAGGACAAATTTGAATGATGTGGCCATGGGCCAGAGAGGAGAGGAGGAAGAAAGTGACCATGGGGGCAGACACCAGAGTGAGGCAACCACAAGTCAGGAAATACCAACAGCAACCAGAAGCTGGAAGAGACCAAGAACAGATTCTCCCCTAGAGCCTTTGGAGAGAGTTCAGCTCTGCTAACATCTGATATCAGACTTCTGACCTCTAGAACTGTGAGAAAATAAATTTATGTTGTTTTAAGTCACCCAGTTTGTGGTCATTTATTACAGCAGCCACTGGAAATTGACACACTTCTTTTCTTAGTGTACTCTGGGTCACTCCAAATGTCCACTTCCTGTGGACCTTACCACCCCATGCATTGAACATAGCTGAAGAAAACTCATACCATTTTAAATCCATGACCACAAACTTCCCTGGGCCATTCATTGTTCTTGTTCTCCTTAACAATGATTTCTTATCCTCGCTCTTTGCTGACAATCTTACTTTTTCTTTCACTGAAAATAAATAGAAGAAATCAAAGAAGTTTTATAGCCTCTCACCCTTCAGTAGGTACCCATTTATCCTAGATATGTAGATTATTTATACTCTTCTCTAAATATCTAAAGACAATCCCCTCCATAAGTGGATCCATCCCTTCTTACCTACAAAGTTCAGGGCTCCAAAAATTCTTTATCTCTTCTACATCATGTTTTCTCTCTACTGAATCATTTCCTACAGTGTACAAATATGTTCCTCTTTATTTTTCCCTTTTGTAGCAAAACTCCACTAAGTTGCCTGAACCTACCCACTCCAATTCCTCTGCTCTCATTTTTATGGTAAACCCACTCCAATTGAGATTTTGCCCCACTACTCAATGATCAATTACTGACCTGTTTAGTTAAAACTTGCTGCTACTTTGGTTACTGTTGTGGGCCTCTATGTTATTTCCTGCCTAGCACTCTTCCCTTTGCTTGGTAACTCACAGCTCTCCATCTTCCACATGGCTCTAGAAGGAATTGGTATATTTACACATGACCTCACAATCTGACTGCAATCAGTTTTGAAAATATACTGTTGTCTAAGCTCAGCCACTCACTGCCCTCCCTCTGAAATCACAAAGGAGTAGTATCACAAGCTATGAAGGAACACACAGCTAGGTTAGTTTCCAGTTATATGGAGGGAATCATTCTATAAAACAACAATGACAACAAAAATGAATCCCTCGTGCAGAAAGATACAAACAAGAGAGATGAAGACAGATGGGGAGGAGTTTGGGCGTGAGGACTGATACCTAGTTCTTGAAATGCTGGCCATTCTATTCCCAGACATTCCCAAGTTGGGACTGCAACCCCGTGCCACTGACATTGAGATTATTCAACTTCTCCTTGGATTCAAAACCAAATTCCCCTCTCAGACGGTTTCTTCTTATTGGCAAAAATCATATTTTTCTTATTTGCAAATTCTGCATTTGTAAAATACAGAATTACAACCTAACAAGGCACCAGCACTATGTTAAGATACTCCAAATTGCAAACCCTATCCCTACAAGGTGTAATAACCTTCAAGTGGGCATGTCTTGGAAAGTGAAGCTGAGTTAGACAAACCTCAGAGCAAATAAGTGAAATAAAATATTCCACCCTTAGGAAATACTTCTAAGAATGACAGTCTGAAAAATCAGTGGTGCCAACAGGTCCATGAGCCCTTGTTTTCTCCATGTGCTTTAAGCCAAGGTTTGCAATTTCAAAAGAGTATAGGGTAGCAGGCAAATAATGCAAATGAGGGTCCTGAGCTGGACATTTAAAAATTAATAATAATTCATAGGAATGGTAGTGACTGCAGAAAATAGAGGCATCTTTCCTTACAAGGACAAGTTCTGCTCAGCTCCAATCATTTGTCACCACTTCTGTACACTTTCAGAAGAAATCCAGAAATTCTCATTTTATGTGAAACCTCTGTATTTATAAATATCAGTTCAAGGTTTTACAACACTGTGCAGGCCAAACAGAACACATCTGCAGGCCAAATGCAGGCTTCGGCATCTACTAACAGTCCATGCTTTAAACTTTCATTGGTTATCTGGAACCACTAATGACTAGGCAAATTAGGAACACAAAGAATCAGACACATTTGTAGTGGCCTCCCAGGAAAGCCCTTGAGGAAGTTTTGTTTTCTTTCAGTTCTTTGATATGACGGACTTCTTAAATTTCACATAGACCAAGTTGGAGACTTAAGTTGTGGGGTCATGAGTTACTCCCACATAGTCGTATGTGTAAGAAAAATGTGGTGGTGTTTTAAATGTATTTACTACATAACCAATCTGCCCATTCCTCACAGAAGCACATTCAACTGGATAGCATAGATTAAAAAAATAATAAAGTACTCCAATCTAATAATGCAAGCTCTTTAGATAATTCATCTTTGAGGGGAATAATGCTGTCATATATTACCTCTTCTTCCCCCATCTCTCTGCAGATGATATCTGACTACATGGCAAAGGGTGCTTATATGAGGGGTGCTTGGCTCCTTCTGGATATTCTTCACTCTCTGGTCATCTGCTGTGATGCCATTTGCCAGTAGGGTTAAGTAGACACCCTAAAGGTATTCAATCCTTGAATCTCTGGCTGGTGAACTAGTGGTATGTTCACGAATTCAAGCAGTGTTCCAAGGGAAGTCCTCATTTGCCGACAAAGTCCCCACTTGGCTCTTTCTGGCTCTAAAAGTCTAGCAGTAACTCCTAGGTGGTTCCTCACCTGGGTGAGCTGCAGGGTGGCTGTTGACTTCAAAGCCTTTCCTCTCAGCTACAAGGACCTTCCTAACCCCCTAGCATACTTATCAGCCAGCACACTAGGCTTCCTTCTGTACCTTTCATTTGAAGGTCTTTATACAGATGCCTACTCTTCTGCACATGGCTGCCTTCCCACAGTGAGCTACCTCTTCCAATGTGAGGCAGCCCCCCACCCCGACAGGCTATGCAGGATTCTCCCTATAGTGTCCCCTGCAGAAAATGAGATCAAAGACCCTCTGGTCTACATTTTCCCCTCTACCTCACCAGATGGCAGAAAAGTGACTTAATGCCAACAAGGCAGAAGACCTGAACAGGGTTAAATAAGCCCCCTTCCTCACTCTACCTCTATACCAAGACGAATTGGGACAGGGAGGTCTGGATTATTAGTTTCTGTTCCCTTAAGTATGAAAATTCTATGATTAAGAAAGCCAGACTTTTGATATAGAAGTAAGTGAAGAAATTTAGAAAATATGTTTCCTAAGCCTATCGCCTTGCTGAGGACCTGAAAATTCTATTTTGAGTGTCCGAATACTGCATGTCTCCCTTCCTCTTTGCATTCATGCCATAATATTCCTCACACTCTTGGAGGCAGGCAAATGCACCAGGCTAAACATGGCAGTGGTCATAAACAAGCAAATAAATTAAAAGCCCAGTAAGAAATAACTCATTACATGGATGTGAACAGTCACCTACAGCAGGTATTTCAAGAATAGTTCAGATGTTCTACTAAACAAAACTGAAGCATTGACACAGATCCTTGTTTATGCATTCCAGTCCTAAGCTTGAGACTGAACCCATATTAGAACACTTAAAAGAGCTGGAGATGGGGCACCTGGGTGGCTCAGTCAGTTGAGCATAGGACTTTTGGTTTCGAATCAGGTCATGATCTCAGGGTCCTTGGATCGAGCCCTCCGTTGGGCTCTACACTCAGAGGGGAGTCTGCTTGAGATTCTCTCCCTCTCCCTTCCCCCCCCCCATGAGCACCCATGCTCTCTCTAAATAAATCTTAAAAAAAAAAAAAGCTGAAAAAAAAAAATCCTTTCCACTTTGATCAGTTTTAGGATGGGATTCTTGCTTTACTCTACAACCTTGCAACCTCCTCTGATGTATAGTGAATGGTAACTTATTGCTATTGATATAAGCTTCTTTCTTATATTTTTTGTCTTCCTCAACACTGCATCATTTTCTTCTTGCTCTTGAAAATTTTCTTTTCATCTAAAATTTTTTGTCATTATAGCATCAAAGAGGTTTTTCCATGGCAACATATCAGTGTTCTCTCATTCATTAAATTATATTTATTTTAATGCGTTTATTAAAATTTTAAAGTAAAATTACTTATAAAAGCCATTTTTCATTTTAATACTTTTCCTTTTTGAACTTTGCAGGTTTACTTTTGATTGATTTTTAATGACAAAGTCATCTTCCTTCCATGTTAAATTGATACTTGAGTACTCTATTTTTCTTAGGTGATGCACCAGAATTAACCTGATCATTTCTTTGATGTTTCAGCATAAGCATTATTTCTCAAAATCTGTTGCAAATTATGCTCTTTGTTCCATAGCAAACAGGCTGTTTTTATGGACATGTATAATTTGAAACAAACAGTCTTTTCTAAAACTTTTCTTTGAAAGGTAATTAATCTCATTCAATTAAGAATAAGCATTATGCTAGCAAATCAAACTTTAAATTTAATTATGAGTTTCCTAATGTCTAAGTGACCTTAAAGAACACACAATAACTCTGGGCCGTATTTTTTAAACAGCTGACAGAAAATAGATACATCCTCACACCCTGAATTATATTTTAGTGTGAAAGGAATTAGGTGTATTATCCTTTATTGTTTTGCAAATATTTTTGTATGAATACTCAGAAGAAAGGAAACCCTGGTGTTTCCAAATACCAACCCCCCCCCTTTTTTTTTTTTTAACACAACGTTTACAAATCCAGGGAAACACTGATTCCTGTGGATCCACAGACTCCAACACATACCATGCCTGACACACACTAATTTCTTACAGACGATTATATTAGAGTTCAGTAATATCCACTCTCCCCTAGCCCCTGCCCCGGAGGAGTACTCACCCCCACCCCACTGGTGTTGCACTCGGCCACATGATGTGCCCTGGCCAATGAAACAGGGGTAAAAGTGAAAGAGTCATTTTTGAGTAGACTCTATGGGTCACTAAAAGCTTAGTGATCCATCAAAAAAGGTCACTGAAAGCTCTCCTTGCCTCTTTGCTGTGGCTTGACAACAGCAAGCCCTTGTAAGAGCTGCTTCTTCAGACTAGACTCTGGACAGTGATGTGGGAAACAAAGGCAAAAGAAATGTAGCTCAAATGAAAATCTCCTTACAGCTTGCTGCCCACGGATACCTGAACATGCAGAGCATGACTGCCCTCAAGGAACCCGTGGCCGCCTTAGTGCCTTAATGTTTAAAAGTAACCTTATCTTGGCATGCGCTGGCCCCTCAAGGTCCTGAGAGTCTTGCTTCCAGATTCCTATCTGGAAGAGCTATCCCTAACCCCCACTAATTAAAAAGTATAGTCAACTACTCACAATCCCAGTATAGCTCTTTCTGCCCCCAGATCTTTTCCCGTGAATAGGGAAGGGGTTAAGGTACAGGCAGGAGATATAGGAGGCCCCTGACTCTCCTGATTGGGCTTCAAAACTATTCCTGGCACGTGGAGACACTGCAACAGAGCTGAATAAGAGATAAGGGAACAAACCAAGATGGCACAGGAAACTCAAGGAAACAAGCTTCCCAGTCAGTTCTCAATAAAAGACTGCCCCTAAAAGCCTTCAGCAGCAACCCATTCGGGACCTCTTCACTCTAGAGAGCTTTTTTCTTTCCTTTCTGCTCTCACTTTCACTTAATAAACTTTCACTTCACTTCACCCTTTTGTGTGGGTGAGATTCATTCCTCGACTCCGTAAGACAAAACTCTGCAATCCTGCAACATCGGGACATGTGATGCAGACCAGAAACTGACCCATGGCCTGAAGTAGAGCTGTTGCCGCCAATCCAGATTGGTGAATGGGAAATCAGTACACATTTTTGTCAACCACTGGCATTTGGGGAGTATTGGGCTCATAGCATCACTGTAGCCACAGCGTATAAATGAAGTTGATCCCTAGAAGAGCACAAACCCAAAAAATGGGTCATGCAGCTCTGGAGCTGAGTGGAAGGCAGCACAGAAATTTATTTTAGGCTAGGCAAATGGTGACATTTTATGGCCAGATATCTGGCAACACTGTCACCTGAAGTAACTCAGAAGGCAGAAAATACACCTCAAGAATCTGCAGGTTTGGGCAAGGAGATTTCGAGACAGAATGCTGGCCTAGGTGGCTTGTTACTAGCTAAGGTTGATAAAAATCACGAGAAAGAAATGAGCTCAGGAAAGAACTGGACTACTTACGAGGAGGAAGAAAAGGGAAGGAAAAAAATCCAAATATTCCTGAACTTTCGAAGTTCACAGATGCAACTGATTCTCATTTCCAGCCTCTTCGGCCTTCAAATGGTGGTCAGATTGAGAGAGAGCTGGGGAGAAAGACCAGTCTAAGACAAGATTCACAGTCTTTGTGAAGACCTCTGATTGGATTAAGATGTCTGCCAGTGGGGTGCCTGGGTGGCTCAGATGGTTAAGCGTCTGCCTTCGGCTCGGGTCATGATCCCAGGGTCCTGGGATCGAGCCCCGCATCGGGCTCCCTGCTCAAGTGGGGAGCCTGCTTCTCCCTCTCCCTCTGCCATTCTCTCCACTTGTGCTCTCTGGCTCTATCTCTCTGTCAAATAAATAAATAAAATCTTTAAAAAAAAAAAAAAAAAAAAAAAGATGTCTGCCAGTAATTTTTCCCCCCAACAAGATGTCTCAGTGGAAAGTGACTAAGAACACAATCCACAGAAGTCTAATAATCTCAAAATGTAAGTCTATAGACCTATTGGCACAAGGTCGTGAGTGGAATCAAATATATTAAAACATTTGGGAGAGTTCTATTGCCAAAAGTGCTATAAAGCTAGACCAAAAAAGACTGAGTGTTAAAGGAGTAAAATAATGATCAGCCCCCAACTTTCTATGGACAAGGGACAGACTGAGAATGCAGCTCAGCGCCAAGGAGGGGCCTTTCTTCCATGCCTCCCTCAGATGTTAGGAAGAAGTCTCGTGGAACAAGAAAGCCCACTGAGAGGGCTGAGTCAAAGCCTTGGAGAACAATGAACTTGAGAGCTCCTCACAGGACAGAACTGGAGCCTATCAAAGAATGTCATGGATACCCAGAATAAAGGGCTTCAGAGTATCTGCCCAGTGGGCTTTCACAATAGCTGTCTATCAATGACTACCGTGTGATGCCCTTTCTTCCCCTCTTTGAATAGGAGTGATTATTACATTTGGCTTTCCTTTGTACTCTGTGTGTTGGAAATGTAGGGGGAAGATAACTTTTCTATTCGGCTTATAGGTTTCTACAATGAGTTGAATCCGCCATCATACAGAGACAGACCATCACAAAATGTGTTACTCAATATTTGTTGCCTATATGAATGAATGAAGTAAAAGTCAGCTGAGGTGGTGCACCTTTAAAGTTGACCTTTAAGGTGCTGACTTCCCCGTGCAATTGAAAGTCATGTGTGACTTTTGACTCCCCGAAACTTATTAACTACTAATAGCCTACTCTTGACTAGAAGCCTTACTGATAACAGTCAATTAACACATAGTTCACATGTAATATGTTATTTTTATTAAATAAGCTATTCTTACAATAAAGCTAAAGAAAGTGTTAAAATAAGAAAATACGTTTACAGTACTGTATTATATTTATTGAAAAAAATGTAAGTGGACCTCGAGCCCATGTTGTTCAAGGGCCAACTGTATTTTGATCAGAAGAGTTTACTGTACACAATTTAATCATTTAGTATATTCATTTGACAAATACTTATTGGTATAAAAACAGTCCTAGAATCCTCTAATTGTTCTCCTTCTCTTTCCTCTTGATGAGGAGAATCCATCATCCACATAAACCATAAAATTGATTTATCTAAAAAGCAGAGCTGACCACACTGGACACGGCTCTAATTAAACCCAAGGTGTGTCTTCTACCAGCCACAGGATAAAGTTCCTACTCCTTTATAGGTCATACAAGATTCTCCACGAAATGGTTTCTGCTTTCATTTTCAGTGTTTTCCTTTCGTCCTCAAAATTTACACTTACAAATATTAAATTGATGGGAACAAACAACAGTTGTTTGAGGATTCCCAAATTAACCAATTTTACTAGATGTACCCGTACACCACAGAAGTGACCTGACCAAACCAAGTTTAGCCTCGGAGATTATTTCAACAGGAAATCGAAACAAGAAGTGATGGATTGACAACAAAGACATCCGTGTTCCATTTGTTTTGTTTCCTCAGTCCCGGGACTTGCCCCCCCTAGACTAGGAATCATTTTACTGAATGCCTGACCTAACTGAACAAAGGTGAGTTGTACCCCCAGCCTGAAGCATTACTGACACTCAAAAAAATAATAATGCTAACATGAGGGGGAGAATCATGAGGGAATGCTTTTCTTTCACTTATTTTTTCCAACTGTCACTATAAAGAAAAAATATTTATGGAGAGAAATAAGTGAATTTGGCAACTTCCAAATGTCAGATGATTTAAGGCTATGAAGAACACTGACAGTTAAATAGAAGCACCAAAATATTCACACAATTTAAACATTAGCTGATTTTCACCTGAATTGTCTTGATAGTCTGTACCAGGTTTTTCTAACCTCAACACTATTTCTATTTCTGGCCAGAAAATTATTTTGTTGTGTGCATGTCAGTGGTGGTGGGGTGTGCAGACCTGTGCATTATAAGATATTTAACCGCATCCCTGGCCTTTATCTGCCACTAGCACCTAGCCTTCCAGTTGTGACTATCAAAAATGTCCAAAGATATCTCACGAGGGGAGAGGGTAATATTTCCTGGCTAAGAAGCCAGTCTACACAGATATTTTTTGCAAATTCTGTGTAATTTTCTCCTTCATTTTACTCACCTAGGTATAACTTTGAGAAGTTAGACCCATGACACTAGCAGACCATTCAGATGACCATCTCATTGAGTTTTTCCTTACAAATTACTCTTCAATCTCTTCATAAACAGTGGAAAAACCTTCTGTGAATTAAATTCCTCACTGGATAACAAGACAGCATGGCTACTTCTGTTGGAGCATTATACAGTTGAAAGAAAGTTTGATTTTCTTCTAAAGATCTTGTGTTCAAGGTGTGGTTTCCAAACAACCAGTAGAAAGCTCTTGAAAAATTACTTAACTATCTCAGCCTCAGTTTGCTGATATGCAAAATAAAAATTATGTCTATCCAGTCAACTTGAATGGGTTGCTCTGAGGAGCCAATAAGGTAATAAATGTAAAATATATAATAAATCGAATTCTAAGGAGGCAAGCTATTATTTTTTTTAATAATGCCATTTCTCTAAACCCAGTTTGAATATGAAAATTGAGATGCTCAGCTTGAGTGATATTACATTTATTCCAATCTCAAACCTGTAAATTAAGGCACTTCTAGAAGATCAAGAAGGGATATGGTAACAGTTAACTCTTTTTAAAGTGAAATGATGTAGCAAACATTCTCTGAACCAGTTAAATTTTAATTGCTTGTACATGGATGATTCTATAGTGCTTTGCTCAGATAAGTGCTTAATAAATACTTGTGGAATTGAATTAACTGAACCAAAAGACAGATTTCCTTCTAATAGATTTAGCAGTGTGACAGTTACCAGTTCCATCATGCAGAAATAAATTACTATGTCTTTAAATAGCAGCTTCATATGGAATTGACAAAAGTTCAGTATCAACTATTCTATATCCATTCATTACGGTTCCTTTGTTTACTTTCTGTTCACTCCAATACTATAAATATTAATATTTTTGTAATCTACCTTGAAGCTGATAGTGTTAAAACAACATTTTATCTTAAATTTTCTCGTTTTACCTTTCTAAATTTCCCATTCTTCAAAGCCCAAATCAATGTCTATCTTCTCCGTAGTCATCTATAGATACTCAGAATTTTGAAAAAAAAAAAAAAATCCATGTGATCCTATTTGTGAATTCTGCAATACTGTGAGTGTACTACTTTATGTTGCTAGCACCTAAAATTTCATGTATTTTGCATTTTATAAATGTTGTTCAGTAAATGGACATTTGTTAATTTTGTCTGTCCCTGAAAAGTATAAGTTCTGTGAATGTAAGGACCATGTCTTACACCTATTTTGCATTCCACGAAGAATTCTTTCAACAAATATTTGCTGAATATTTGCTCTATGCAAGTCCCTGTGCTCAGTGCTTTGGGGGATACAAAGATGTGTCAGCTGCAATCCCTGTCCTGCAGTACTTTAAACCTATAACTGATAAGTGGCCTGAAGCCTATCTTATAATTACATGAATTCACTCAATTTAGGATATTTTAATTTCCACTCCCACCTGTTTGTTGTTTTGCTGTTGATATTTTTTTAAACTCACCATCTAAATGGGAATTCAAATGAATCCCCTGAATATCAAATTGGTTGATGTGTGATGACATCTTGCGTTTCCTTTCCCATTATATTTTTTCTGTCAAAAGAGTGCCAATGTACACATTTAAATCAGATTATCTGATCTCCTAGTTTTATTTCTCCCCCCTCAAGTTAGTCCCTTGAAAATGCATCTATTCTATCTTTGGGCTTCCTTATCCATCACTTTTAAATTCACAATCTTACCGCTCTGTTCAGAAGATTTTCCTCTTCCCTTTCCAAGTCTGACTGCTATGCTTTTCTTTGAGGTAATTCTAGAAAACACTCAACAGCTGCCTCTAGGTAAATAAAGGTTGAATAAATACATTCTTGCCTTTTCAACAGCTTATCTTTAAGACTCGATAATTGTCATTGTAAATGCTACTCATGCTGGAAAAGAATGCCTTCAAAGGCCGGGAGGTACATTCGGATAACTTGGCCAACAATCAATTCTAGACACTTTTTAACCATTCATGATGCCAACTAACACTTCTAAACAACCAGTTATGGATACATGTCCTTACCCATTTGTCTAAACCCATAGAGTAAACAACAGCAGGGGTGAACCCTAAGGTAAACTATGGACTTTGGGTGATTATGAGGTCTCAATGCAGTTTCATCAATTGTAACAAATGTACCACTCTGGTGGGGGCTGTTGATAATCGGGGAAGCTACGTATGTGTGGGGCAAGAATACATGAGGAATCTCTGTGCCTTCCTCTCAATTTTTCTGAGAACCTACAACTTCTCAAAAAAAAAAAAAAAAAAAGTTATGGTCACTTTTTTTGGGTTCAACCCTAATGTTCTTTAGGTTATATTTCAAGTGTTTAAGTATATTAATCTATCTCTTTAAACAATGAGTTGATCATAGATTAACCTAGGGGAATACATACGCTCTGTATTTCCTCCTTATCATCTGAATCACTGTTCCAGTACACCTGATATTTGTGTTAATAATGATGTGAACACTGACTAAAGTTATTTGCTGGTTACTGTGCTAAGTCTTGATATATATTAGCTCATTTATCATCACATACAACTATGAGGTATAAACTATTAATATCTCCATTTTTTATATAGTGAAAATTAGACCCATAGAACCTTTCTACCTTTGGCCATCAGCTATTAAATGACAGAGTCCCTGACTTTAATTACTTAATTATTAATAAGTATTAATTATTGTGCTGTACTTCTATATATCATTTTTCATATATAAGTTACCACATCATTCTTCTTTTCTAATATCGTTCTGTTATGTCTCATTAAAAATTGATTGGGCTGCTTTCATTAATAAAAAATTTGAAATAAAATATTCAAAAATATAGGTTTACTACCTACAGATATTTGAATAACTTAGAGTTGACTAATAGTATATGTTGCCTAAAAACTGGACCTCTCAAGTGGCTTCTTTTATTAGAGAATTATTTGTAATTAATACATTTTTATAGGTAGGAATTTCAAAGTTTACTGAGTGAACTTGAAATTTTTCTAACATGTAAGCAAAGATAAAACTGCAGTATTTTTCAAAAAAAAAAAACTACAAATACAGGTCTGTGGAGTATAAAGCATATAGGATATATGGTCTATAAATTGCAAGTTAAATCATGCAGAACCACCACAAAAACATGACACCAAAAAGCATTCACGAAGACATCTAATGAACTGAGCTAGCAATATATCAAGAGGCAATTTTTCTTCAACGGTAACAATTATACATAAGAGAGGGTATCTTAATTTCCAGTGCCTACCATAATTCTTAACATATAATAAGCACCAAATATATACTGACTGGTTGGTTCCCAGATGTGAGTTAATATTTATCAGTGGCAGTACTACTGATCATTCTCCCTATTCCTTCCCCTTCCCTATCTCTAGTTCACATAAAAATGACATGCCAGATGGCTCAATTCTCTAGAATGATACTTCATCACACGTGACAAGGCTCCAATGTAGCGTCCTCTAGCATAGTCTAGAAACCACATTTCAGGAATCTCAAGGCGCCTTGCTAGAGCTGGGCAGTGTTCTGAAGAGAAGGGAACCTGAGAACTGCTTAAATCTTCCCATTGTCGAGACTTCTGTCGCATCCATTTCTTAGAGCTTCTGGATTCCTGCCATTGCCAAGGCCCGGCTGTTGGGCACCATTAGATTCCATGAGATACCATAATCCCTCCCAACAAGGATTTACTGTGCTTAAAGTTGGCTTCTTTTACTTTCAGCAACAACAAAACTGCAACAAAATCTTTACTATTAAACCTCAGTTTAAAAAGACAGGTCCTTCCCATCAGCCTAGAAAACCTCTATCCACCAGCAAGGGATTTTCCCTTCCACTGTACTTGCCTAAATACTTGGTATAATATTTTTAATATCATTGACAACTTAGTAAGTGAAAATGACATCTCATTGGTACTTTCATTTTATTTCTTTGAATGCTAAGGAGAGGGAGTATATTTTCACATATAACTTTGGCCATTACATTTCTTCTTTGTAAAATGTCAGTTAAAGTTCTTTACTCTTATTTCTATTGGGATGTTTGCCTTCTCTCTGTAGAAGCTCTTAGAAATATTAACTCCTTATTTGCTAAGTATAACATGAATTTCCCAACCTTATAGGATGCCTTCTAATTATTCTTGTCCTTTTTGGAAAAATAGAATCTCACTCATTTTTAAAACAATGTATATTGCCAGGTCTGTTTCTTTTGGCTTTTTCCTTGACTTTTAACTTCATATTCATTCCTTACCCTGATTTTTTTTAAGATTTTATTTATTTATTTGACAGAGAGAGACACAGCAAGAGAGGGAACACAAGCAGGGGGAGCGGGAGAGGGATAATCAGGCTTCCTGCTGAGCAGGGAGCCCAACGTGGGGCTCGATCCCAGGACCCTGGGACCATGACCCAAGCTGAAGGCAGACACTTAATGACTGAGCCACCCAGGCACCCCACCTTACTCTGATTTTTTAAAAATTTAACCTGTATAACTTCACTCTGTACTTCCTCCAGAATTTATACTCATAGAAGGTAGAGCTCTGTGTATTTACTAAGTGAGGTTGTTTTTTTTTTTTTTTTCCAAAGAGCCCTCAATAATACATTTAACAGGGGCGCCTGGGTGGCTCAGTTGGTTAAGCGACTGCCTTCGGCTCAGGTCATGATCCTGGAGTCCCTGGATCGAGTCCCGCATCGGGCTCCCTGCTCGGCAGGGAGTCTGCTTCTCCCTCTGACCCTCCCCCCTCTCATGTGCTCTCTCTCTCTCAAATAAATAAATAAAATCTTTAAAAAAAAAAAAAATAATACATTTAACAATTATTCTTTTCTTTTCTGACTCAAAATATCCCTTGTGGTAGACACTTGTGATATTTGCGTTTTAGTCTTTATCCCTCCTTCTTGCTGATAATGCCATTAAGTACATTTGGAAGGGCAAATGTCAGTCACATGCCCAATGTTTGGGCATAAGGACGGACTCATCTAATGGATCCAATGAATTGGGTGTTCTTTTGGGACATTTGGACTCTTGAGACATGCAATAAATTGAAAATGACTGGAGTTCATTTCTCTCAGCTGCGATCGCATGAGTCTACTCCCTGCCACCACCTGCATTGCTAGAGCCACCAAATCCCATTCCCTACTGAACTGCTTGCTCTTCAGCGTCCAGTTTCCCTCTGGGATAACCATATTTTTAAAATGAACTTCTTTCCTGCATTTACCCGGAGCCACTTTATATTTGTGAAGCCAGAATACCTGAGGATTAATATTTGCATATTAATAGGAAAAGTCCTGAAGGAAATAGAAAATATATTCTTACAAGCAAATAAGATACTGGCATATGGAGTTTTGTTATTGTCTTAATGCAGAAAGGGCCAGAATGCCACTCAATGTGTTATCATACTGGGTATGGACACGAACTAAGGTCAAAGGCTGCCAACATAACCTTCAGGGTACTGACTGCTTTGGCCAGTGTCAGCAACAGAACTTTCATGAGAAATTCTTAAATGGTGTAATAATCTGTAACGAGAAAGCAGACCCTCTTTCCAAGCCTGGACCTCTGGAGCCAGCACAGGGCCTCCCTCGGAGGTTGGGGCGGGGGGGGGGGGGCAGGGGGGGAGGGCATGCCGCTCAGCAGCGTCATAAAAGGGCCTTCAAGTATATTAAAGACTCACTGAAGCACTCTTCCCTGGGAAGCTATGGAATGAATAAGGAAATGTTTGTCACATCAGAGCAATTAGAGATAAAGAGATGTAAAACTATCTCCAGGTCATTTCCAATAACTGACTTGATACTCTAAAGAGTGAGCATGTGGTTTACCTTTTGACTGACTTTGCTTAGACCCACATTCTAACCGGCATTATGTTCCAACCAACATCTTTGGAATATGTGTCTACTCTCAATTTAAAACTAACTCACTACATTATAATTATGCCCAAAAACAATGTTTTGAATATAGGCACTCTTAAAATATACCCCCAAACCAGTAGATTCTATAATCTTCCCTATCTCGGTTAATACCATTTATTTCTAGTTGCTTTGGCCAAACGGTATGATCATTCCTTTGAAGCCTCTTTTTCTCCAAAAGTCTACTCAGTTCTGCTTTCTAAGTAGACCCATATTCTAACCCTTTCTTACCACTCCACTGCCCTCTCCTTGCCCGAACCATCATCGCTCACCTGGATTAATGCAATAGTCTGCTTTTCTTGCTACTTTCCTGGGGTCCCTGGATCCTGTCTAAATGCGGCTGCTAGGCTAATGCTATTAAAAATAGGTTAGACTATGTTTTCTCAAAATCCTCCTATGATCTCCCTTCTCAGAGTAAGAGACATTTTTTTTTAATGTTGTGTGGAAGGCCTGTGTGATCTGACTTTTCATGACCTCCCTTACCTTACCTCTTTCCACTCCCTGTGTTCTTTGCTCAGACCATACTATCCCTCACTACCACTCAACACAGCATGCTCCCATTTCAGGGTCTTGGCACATGTTGTTTCCTTCATCTGGAATGCTCTTCTCAGGTAGCTGCCTGGTCAGTCCCCTCAACTGCTTCAGGCCTTCATTCAAAACTCATCTTCTCTAGGAAGCCTTCCTTTGCTCCTATCTAAAACCTCAATCTCCCTCCAACATTTTACATTCTGCCTTCTTTACTTTTTCACCTTTGTGCATATCTATCATACTATTATTTACTTGTCCAATTTTATTTTGTGTCTCCTAGACATAGAATATAAGTGCCATGAGGACACATTTTTATCATTGACCTCGTCATCCCCAGCACCTAGATCATGGCCTAACACATAGTAAACACCCAAAAGACAGGTGTTGAATGAAAAATGAATCGTTCTTTCCCTAGTCAAGAAAACTTTCTAGAAGACTGCAGTCTTCTACTGCGAGCTTCTAGAGGGCAAAAATCATAGTTTTCTGATTGAATAGATAGAAAATATAAGTGTAAAATGTTTATAAATGTATAAATAGTGGTCATCATGAGAGGTTTGGAAAATGAAACCCAAAGTAGAAGCCTTATACCAAAGACCCTGTGTACCTATTATTTGAGTGTGCTAATGAGGAAACACATGATTTAGAAAGAGCCACAGAACAGAAAATTAAAATAGCCAAAGAGATGCAGTAGCTTCCATTCCTAAACTATGTTCTTCTCTACAGAAAATGTCTGAAAAGGCTGTATCGGTATCTATAAGATCATTACAGCGTGACTAAAGTGGACACAAACGTGCGTAATTATCCAGGATGTTTACATGAGGGAACGATCCTTGAAGCTACAGAAAACAAATTAGGGCAAAAATCAGCCCTATTATTTTATAGAGTAGGTAATAAAAATACAGAATTCATTAACAGTATAGAGCAGACGAGCTAAGAAATAGAAACAAATTAAGAGGGTTTTGGAAAATACACGGGTAAAAATCAGTCCATACCCAAATAGTATTTAACAAATAGGAGGATTCAGGATCCATCCTGAAATTCTAGAGGTTCGTGTCATGAAGAACAACGACCAACTAATCCCCCCAAATCTTCTGGATGCCCCTATCGGCGATAGGAAATTAGGATTCAACTTTGTTCTGAGGAACTGTAATAAAAATTTCTTATATTCTTAGGTCTAAATATCTTAGCTCCATCTGGTTCAGCTGCACTTATCTAGACCCTGCTTCAGTTTTTTAAATAATGAAAGTACTTTACTAGGGAAATAAAAATAGCAAACGCTGATCACTTGTTGTGGCTTGTGAAAGAACACAGTGCCTAATAATATATAGATACGAGTCCTGATGAGTTGTAGTTTATGACTGCTCACAAAACTAATCTACTCACATGGCACAGTAAAGCAAATCAATGTACAAAATAACATACCTTGCAATCAAGCAATGTAAATAAATCAGATAATCAACCTAAAATCAATATGCAAGTAAACATGAAATAACCAAAAGTCTGAATATGAGTGGTGATACAAATCATGTCACCTTTTTCTTTTCTATCAAATTTAGCTAATGATTAGAAAAATCTCCCTAGATGGTTCTAAAGTACATATTTCCCGGCTATGTCCCCTAGAGATTAGAATTCAGGGATTTGGAGTAGGATCTGAGAACACTAATAAGCTATTAATATAAACATTTGAAAAATGAGTAGTTATGATGCTGTGTTAATATTTCTTAGTCAACGTTGTCACTGACCACTTAAAATGAGATTACTATAAGGAGAATCGTGTGTAATCTGAAATGCTTGTAAATACTTTTAAAGTTATTATAATGATTTTATTGAACAATGTAGTGACACAAGTTTGAAGAAGTCAAATATCAGGGATTTATACTTTGGGAACATAATGTCAAATCTAGTTGGGAAGAATCTTTCTGGACACTAACAACTCACTGAGCTGCAACAGGTCAACACGTCTGTTAGAGGAAGCGTCAAAATTAGCAAGTGTCAAATTTCAAACACACACACACACACACACAAATGTATTAATGTCTACTTTTCTTGTCTGAGTGGTAAGATTTTAATGAAGTTTCTCAGAATTGCAAAACATGGCTCGCTCCTCCATTTCCACCTAAGGAAAGTTTAGAGATCTCCATTCAGGACCAATGCTCACAGAAGCTGCTCTGCCTGATATTAAGTGCCCTCGAGATCTCACTATTAAGTCTCCGCTACTGTACATTTCTCAATCACAAATTTAAATGTCTAGTCTTCAGCTGGAAAGCAGTCACAATAGCAGTATCTGCCTGTATACGTTGGCATGCTTTCTCTTTCAACTGACCGAGTAAAAATGCTTTATCTGTCCAAAGACCTAGGGCTGACTTGTAGTTCATATGGATGCCAAAGTTCAAATGACCTCACCCAAATCCGATTATTTTTTAATCAAAACACATTTAGACATTAAAATCAAAACCTAAAGACAAAATAGTTCAGCTATACCTTAAGATGATGCTGTATATATACTAAACCCTTGCTCTTACAGGCCTCTTTCTACCCTCCAGATAATCACTAACTTGTTTGGTGTTCATTCTTGTTTACTTAATCCATAAACCAAAAAAGAAACACACACGTAACTTTATGCATGCCTCAAATGTTTTATAAAAATCTTTGAATATATATTCTTTTGCATTTGTTTTGTGCAAGATCTTTGTGAGGTTTATCCATATACATATGTGTAGCACTGGTTGATCTTCATTAACATCTGTATAACATTCTAATTCTACTGACTGACATTTATGTTGCTTCCATTTGTTTTTTTTTTACTACTAAAACTCAAGTGAAACAAACATTCTTATACCTATCTCCTTTGGTAAATATTCAAGAGTTTATTCAGGACTTGTCTTTTTCTTACTAATTGAGAGGAATTCTTTATAATATCCATTGCAATCTTTAGTTTAATAACAGAAGTTGTCTTGACAATTTCTTCTTACAATTTATAGCTTGTCAAAAATACCAAAAATTTATATTTTACTGTCATTGAATATTGCAATATTTTCTTTTATGGTTTGTGATTTTGGAGTATATTTAAAAAAAAAAAATCTATCATCACCCAAGATCGTAAGAGGATTTTCCTTCTAACAGTTTTCAGATTTTGCTTTTTCATATATAGTAGTTTAATCCATCTGGAATTGATTTTTGTATATAATAAGTAATTAAAAAATATTTCCATATGGATATAAGTACTTGCTTACTCTAGAAAGAATCATGTGGCAGGGAAAGGAGATGAACTAATTCCCTCAGCTCTGGGTTACATTTAGTCCTAAAGTATAGATAGACCTTCACCGAGAACAAATGAATGGAGAATGGAGAAAATTTGCATCCTACACCTCCATATTGGAAGTACTTTTGATTAAACTATTAGAAAAGAACAGCAAAGAATTTGGGTTGGGTTTTTTTTTGGTTGTTTTTGGAGGGTTTTTTTTTTTTTTTTTTTTGGTGGTGGTAGTGCAGTTCTTCTGCACTGGCTGACTTAATTATGAAAACGAAAACTGATAAAATATAAGAATCTTCCTCAGGAATAAAGAGTACGCAGATTGCTGGGAGTTTCCTCATGCACTTTGTATTGTAAGTGTAAGTTTAGAAGAGACCAATAGGAGTTAATCCCCATATTAAATTTCGTTTAGAAAAACCACCACCACATTTCCAAACATTGGATGCCTACTACCTACTTATCCCTAGGTGAAGCCTCAAAATTGACCACCTTGGCAGTTCCTCACAGAGCACCAGTCAGCCTCTTGGTTCAGAGGGAGGCTTATTATGTAAGCAAACTCACACAACAGAAGAGGAAACAGACTAACTGTCCAGAATTAATCCAATTCTGTCATAAAATATCAATAGAAACCAGCCATATAAAAAAAAAAATAGCAACAGAAAAGTGAATGATCAAGACTGAACAGCAAAACAACAAAAACAGAAACCCCTGGTCCCTGGAGAAGCAAACATACATAACTCAGGGAATAGACCAAAAAAAAAAAAAAGAGAGAGAGAGAGAGAGAGAAGCAAACTAAAATGACTAATGTTCCTTGAACATAAAGATGTTACCCCAAAACAGAAGCCATCAGGGAATTAAAAAAAAACGTGTTGTAAATTAAAAGAGGCAGAGGATTAGCCAAAGAGGTCCAACACCCAATTAAGAGATATTCCAGAGAGAGAGAGAAAAGACAAACTAGAGGATAGAAAAATCACAAAACTTAAGTAGAAAAATATTTCCCAGCAGTAAACACAAAGATCTACACACTGAAAGGACCCAAAGAATGTAAAAGATCTATACTCAATCCCATACAGTTTCAAAAAACAAGAGACAAGATTCAAACATTTCTTCTATGACAAAAAACAAAGCATATACATATAAATAATATTGCCATCAAATCTGAAATAAGCAAAACTTCATGCTGTGAAAGCGGAGAGAAAATAATCTTAAACTGTAATTCTATTAATAAAAACTATCAAGTATAAGATCACAATAAAAATTTCAATATATAAAAATGTATAGCTTACTTCTCATATCCTTTTGAGGGAAAGAAAAAGACACAGGATATAAGAACATGGTAAAAAAAAAAAAAAAAATACCAAAAGATGCCTACACAGCTGGTTTGGAAAGATACTGGTCTGAATTAGAACAGGAAGTCAGTAAGCTAGGAGCAAAAATATCCTCAAGAGAAGGTACAATGAATTCCACTCAACAGTTACCCAATATGGAAATCTGTACTTTAACAAAAAAAAAAAAAAAGAGAGAGAGAGAACACTTAACTTTGCCCAATGTTAACCAAACTAAACTATGCAGCATAGTTTTGATCAATTGACGGAATATGAGAAAAGAAAATTCATTGGAACTTGATCTTTGAAATAGTCTCCAGAGAGTTCATAGGGGTTAAAATATTATACAAACAGAAAGAAAGCAGAAAATATCTAATCATGGCATACCAACTTGCTTTCTAGGGAGCAGGGTTTCCATAATCATAAGGTAAATAATAAACGGTCTTCAACTTTATAATATAAAAGAACAGAAAAGCATCTAAAAGGTATTAATTTGATAGTGTACAGATAAATTTATGGCTGATAGATACTCATCATTGATGAAAGGTGGTAGAAAGGATAGGAGTATTTAGTATCTTCATCTATTCAATAGGAAAGAAATGGCCTAAGCTTTCTGGGACAAGAAGTTCAAGTCTATGAGTATTAAGTATGCTTGGTAAACTAATAGACTGAAGACAATCAAATTTATATTTGGAAAAGAGATGGAGAGATGGATGGGATTACTACTGGTAAGGTAAACCTTCATCTATCATGGAACACTACATCAAAAACTAATGATGTAATGTATGGTGATTAACATAACAATAAAAAATTTTTAAAAAAGAATATAAGATCAAATGTATTCATAGCTATAGAAGCAATTATCAGAGCTGCAAGTATTTAAAAAAATAATTGTTTCAGGGGCGCCTGGGTGGCTCAGTTGGTTAAGCGACTGCCTTCGGCTCAGGTCATGATCCTGGAGTCCCGGGATCGAGTCCCACATCGGGCTCCCTGCTCAGCAGGGAGTCTGCTTCTCCCTCTGACCCTCCCCCCTCTCATGCTCTCTGTATCTCATTCTCTCTCTCAAATAAATAAATAAAATCTTTAAAAAAAAAAAAAAACATTTAAAAAAATAATTGTTTCAGCTCTGGGAGCTACAGACTGCTGCTTTATTACATAAGTTCTTTTTGATTATTTGTATTTTTCTACCGTACCTGAATTCATAGCCTTTTTTTTTACTCTAAATTTTTTTTTAAATGCCATAACACAAAATAGCTGATGGAGAACACAGATAAATAGGCTACTTAGCCTAAATCCATACATAACTACTAACACATGTAATGTAGCTCTGCCTCATTGATTCAAAAAGAATAACGTTGTTGGGTCTGAAGTAGATTAATGGGCTTTCCTTGGTTGGCAGAGGGTTTCAGTGAGAAAAACACCTCAGAGGTGGGTAAGGAGAGTGCTGTGTTGTTTAAAAGATACTCAAACACTCCTCTCATTTTCTTAACTTTCTGAGTAGTGCTTTGAATAAAGTATTAATAAAATATTTTGGCCCCTAACATCATAAAAATAAAGGCAGTATCATATTCAAAATAACTTTTCATTAAGGAATTAGCATCTTTTTTAAAATCCAAATAGAATGTTGCTGAAATAATCAAGCCCAATAAGGCATTTTGTTCTCGAAAACCAGTATCTTTCTGCAACACTAAGTTCGATTTTAAGGCATTTTATAAGCATCATTTTCATTTATTTAAAAAACATTTTTTTAAGATGAGAGAGAGAGAGAGAGAAAGCATGCATGCGCAGGTGGGAGGGGCAGAGGGACAGAGTATCTTTTAAGCAGACTCTGCACTGAGCCACTGAGCTTGACATGGGGCTCAATGTTAGGACCCTGAGGTCAAGACCTGAGCCAAAACCAGGAGTCTGATGCTTAACTGACCGCACAACCCAGACACACTTATTTTTAAAATTTTAAGAGTGTCTTAGTATAGTGTTAATACAAATACTTAAATACAAATAGCCTATTTTCTAATTTTCTTTGATATTCTAAAAAGAAAAATTCTAACTACACTGGGTTCTAATGAAAATCACTCTCACAGGGGACACCTGGGTGGCTCAGTCCATTGAGCATCCCACTCTTAATTTCAGCTCAGGTCAGGATTTCATAGTCCTGGGATTGGAGCCCCATGCTGGGCTTCATGCTCAGTAAGGAGTCTGCTTGAGAATGTGCTCTCCTTCTCCCACTGCCCTCCCCCCTACCCCACACACTAAAATAAATAAATCTTAAAAAAAAAAAAAAAGAAAAAAGAAAAAATCATTCTTACAGGAATACTAGTAAAAAATTTGTTAACCGTACCTATCTTTATTATATTTCTCTCTATAATATTCCCTACATTTTTGTGTTCCTTAAATGCATTATCCTTTTAATAAGCTCTCAAATATTCCATATTCTGCTTCCAAAGTCACTGTCATTTTAAATCACCTCATTTCCTGAAAAGCAACATTTATGATTTCCTGAGTTATTTGCAAATTTTTTAAAGATTTTGTTTATTTATTTGAGAGAGAGCGAGCGAGAGCAGGAACACAAGCAGGGGGTAGCGGGAGAGGGAGAAGCAGGCTTCCCGCCAAGCAGGGAGCCTGATGCGGGGCTCTATCCCAGGACCCTGGGATCATGTCCTGAGCCGAAGGCAGACACTTAACAACTGAGCCACCCAGGCGCCCCATTTGTCAAATTTTTAAAACATTCACTCCATAAAGAGTAAGGTAGAAATTGTTCATTTCTGCTATGTATATCCAATGATAAGATAAACACTTTGAATTCTGGTTCAGATCCAGAATATAGAAGTGTTTTGTTTTTGTTTAAATAGTGGTCCTGATACTCTTGTGATGCTCAGGATATTTAGGCAAAGTGTCTATATTTTCTGTTACATTTTCCAGGTCATATGAAACACTTACATTGATCTAGTAGACATACTGATTTTAAGAATCAACCTAATTGTTCAAGATATTTTAGGGCATACAAACTTAGTTTTTAATGTTTTGTATTTGAAAATTTTGAAGCAAATTAATGTAGTTGAGTAGAACTAAAATCATTTAATGCAATGAAAAATGGGCAAATGATACATTTTTAAATTAGTTTCATATTTGTGTTAAAGAAAAAAAGGTTGGACATTAGTGGAATCATCCTACCAACAGAAACCCATGAAAGACATGTGGTAGTCATGATTAAAAATTGAAAATAAAAGCCATGTAACACAAAGGATATCTTAAAAACTTTTAGCTACTATTTTACGAGCTCTGTTTAAAGAATGTATGATAGCAGCACTGGATAAAGCCTTACACAGGCAAATACAATTCCCATGACACACAATTTCCCCAAGATTAGGATCAAACAAGATCATTTATAGGCATTGTACTTTGGAAACTTGGAAAATTTGTGATAGAAACAGCTTATTTATTCACCAACTTCCCTCGCCCTCCTGTGCACCCAGCTGTGTTGCATTTCCTTCCAGACGATTCCAGCCATGGGGCTAAAATCTGGCTGGAGGAATGCAGGATGGCGTAAGTCCTCTACTTGGCCACTTTGCTCCTATAAATCCTCTGGTGTGACCCTCAGCTTTTTCGCAGTCTTATAATTGGATCAGGAGGACAAGTTGGTACGTGCCTGGGTCCACAGAGAACTGAACAGACTAGAGCTCCTCCTCCTTGCCTTGCACTGGATTGTGACATAGGGAAGAAATACGGTTCTATTATATAAAGCCACTGAAATTTTGGATTTTACGGCAAGTAGCCTATCTTTAGTCTACTAAATATACTAAGTCACCAGTAACATAGTATAGTAAACATTCCCAAATTAAGAATCAAGAAACCTAGATCCTAGCCTGGACCTGTCATCTCCCACACAAACAACCAGTTAACATCAGTAATGTCACTTCAGATGAGCTTCATGTAGACAACACCACCACTGCTGAACCCTATTACTGAAAAACCCATATGATAGTTACTTTGAATACTCATTAAGTGGCTTACAAGACTAGACAGATATTCAGCTAATTCCACAGGTAAAAACAAATAGGCTCAGATTTTTCAAATGACATAGCTACGAAGTAGCTGAAGCAACATATATACCCAATCTCTAGGACTCCCACTGCCTGTTAATGACTCCTGGGAGAACTTCACATAGGCTCTTACTTCTCCACACTCTAGCCTCCTTCTCAGAAAAAGGAGAGTACTGGGCCAGAAAAATTCTAAAGGCATCAACTCCAAGATTTCTTTATGAGAAATAAGTAATAGTTGTCAGGAAAACATGGAATATTGGCTGAAGTACTCACCTGTGTTTAACTATCTCAGCTGTGTTATATCACCTATTAACTGTAGGGAGAAAGACAGTGGTCTAATTTTCGCTGCCTACACACCCACCCTTTCTTCCATAACTTACAGCAATTCATAATGTGACTCTTTGAGTTTATTTGAAAAGTTTATTTGAAAAGTAAATGCCAACCAGAGGGAAGATTCAACATTAGGTGGCCTGAGGAAGACAAACTTACATAGGATATGAAGTTTATACCCAAAGAAATTTTACATATTTCTTGGGCAGATACTCAAATAGCAATAGTCCTTAATATGAAGATTGTTTTATAAACAGGGATGGTGATATCAATACAAAGTCCTTTAGTGAGGAAGTTGAAATGACCTCTGAAGAACCAGCAGAATTTGTATTATGTTAAACAGGTGGGCAAGACAGCAGGTGATAATCCAGTCGAGGAAGAAGGAGCTAAGCTGTCATGAGGGTGGAAAGCAGAAGAATATCCATTAACATAGGTACAGTATAGGACATTTCACTCTATGTGGCCTCCCCTTCTATCCCCTGACCTTACAAATTTATTTCTGAGGTTCTCCTGGCGTCTTCTTCCATGTCTACCACTTTATCACCTATATGTTTATGACTTCCACATCTGTTTCATTTAACAAACACACACAGGCACTTAACTAAGTCAGATTCTTGTCTAAGCATTAACAAATATTAGGTGATTTAATTCCTCATACAACCATATAAGGTAGGTGTACTATTTCAGTTCCAATATTCTAGTTGAGAAACTGAGGCCCAGAGAGGCTGCATAGCTCGACCAGCTAATAATGGTTAGAGCTGGGAAATAACCACTCTGCTTGGACACATCTCCTAAATCTTGAACAACCATGTTCAGATACTAAGAGTATGGCAAAAATTTGGGAAGTCATCTAAGTAGACGGGGTTGTTGAAGACTTGGAGAGGGTTCAATGTCTGATTGTCAATATGCACAGAATACTGGAAAAAGGACGAGGGATAGAACTCTGGAAATTTCCACTTTTAAAAATAAAAGGGGGCAGAGTCAAGGATAGAATTGGAAGTAAAGGCAGGGCAAATGAGGGCCTGCACTGCCATATAATTTGGGGTAAAAGGTAAAACAGGAATGTGGTCCCTGAGTGGCTGAGTTCTAAGAAAATACTGCAATACTTGACATTCTTGTGACCTGAGAGTATGATCAAGATCAATAAGTGGGCAACAATAAAGTAAAGACAATGAATGTAAATTAGTAAGGGAAAAGGTGGTGTTACAGACAATGCATTAAAAGCTCTGGGTCTGCTCAGAGATTTGAGAATGCCTTCCCCCCCTACCCACCATTTTAGCATTTATTCTCTTTAACTAATAAAACAGAAGAGTTTGGCTGAACAATTTCTCCTCAGATTTATGATCTTATCAAAATATTGACTGCAGAGGGAGAGAAGAGGTAATTGAGAGGCTGGTGTGTTTGTTTAAAGCAAATGTTTATTGGTAAACATGCTGAGGAGTAACCCAGCTCTGCTGGCTTCAACAGCTATGAGATCCAACTGACTCTGAGTGAGACACACAAAACCACTTGAAGAAAGCGAAGTAAAAAAAAAAAGAAAAAAAAGAAAAAAGGGAAAAAAAAATCAAATCTAGTGGAACTTTCTGCTTTATTTTCTAATTTCACCTTTTAAGTGGGCCTCCTTAGGACTCCTTGAGAGGCTCTGAGGACTAAAATTACCACCAAATCCTTCTTTTCCTATGTCAGCCCTTAATTTTGGCCTTTTTATTCCCTTAAGATCCTGGGTTCAGACATAGCCATCAAGTGCTTGGGGTGACCAAATGTGAACTTCTGCTATTTGCCATCATTTATGTAATTTCAGTGTCAACTTGTTCACTTTTAAAATGTCAATAACACTTCTTCAAGCTGAATCAAACAAAAAAACTTTGGATTGCCAGGGTATTCTAAGAGATCACAGAAGGAAAACAAAATACTTACTGGTACGTGTTCCAAAGAACACTAGAGGAGAGAACGTAAGCACAGAGATGTTAGGAGCCACAAAAAAGATGCAATAATCTGTGCAAATAAACTCTCTATTCCAAACTCAAAGGCATTCAGGCCATATCAAGGCCAGCAGTAAGAAATATTGGATGCCACAGAGCCCTATATGAAAATTTTGTAATCACAAAAGCTACTTAATGTATGCATATCAAGGAGGCATAGGGGACATTTGTCTCATTCAAACCTTCTGAACCTGCCCTTCTATGTTTTGTAACTTTCTACCCATGAGTCCTTATTCCCCCGGGAGAAGACTTTTGCCAGCCTCCTTCCAGCCAGGGCACAGGCATGCATATTCTGTAGGTGGGCCAGTCAGAAACATACTCCTGAGGCTTCTTTTAGGGAGAGTGATGTGAAGAGGGCAGAACTGTGTAAAGGGGCAAAGGGCAGAAGGATGTTCTGTTCTCAGAGGCAGCAACAGTAGAGATCTAAGCAGAGGTACTCCTTGGAGTGCCTGGAGGCAGTGGTGGTCAAGTTTCCTGTGGAGCAGACTAATGTGTATTAGGGATGTAGTTCCTGGCTACCCACCTGGGTTTAACTCCTTTACCTCTTGAAAAACAAGGATGCCTCTTCATATCCTTTATAAAATCCCTTCCACCTTAAATAGGTTTGATTTTTTGCAACTAAGAATGTTTAGTTTTTTTTTTTTTAAGATTTTATTTGAGAGAGAGAGAGAGTGAGAGAGAGAGCCCAAGAGGGGGTAGTATCAGAGGGAGAAGCAGACTCCCTGCTGAGCAGGGAGCCCGACGTGGGACTCGATCCTGGGACTCCGGGATCATGACCTGAGCCGAAGGCAGTCGCTTAACCAACTGAGCCACCCAGGCACCCTAAGAATGTTTAGCTTTAAATAGAAAATTGAAAGAGCTGATTTTTGAAAGAGATGAGTATAATTATAATAAAGATTATATTCTGGTCTTGTCCACTGTACCAGTTTTGCCCATGACTATTTTCCCCCCTTCTCAAACCACTTCTTCATATGCACGTGACTTCTTAGCTCTGCTGTCTTCATTCATTTGTGTATCCATTCAACTGTGATGTAGTGAACATCCATAATGCTTATTGAGTGTCTAGAATCCAATGAATGATGATGACTGAAACTCTGTCCTTCATAAATCTCCCAGGGCTAACGGTAGAAGCTAGAAAATAAGTATGTATAATACAGTGATATCATACAATTAATGTTATGATAAAAGTGAGCACTAAGGGAACACAAGGGTGAGTGCTCCATTTAACAGAAGCTTAGCGGTGGGGAAGTCAAGACCGACCAGATAAGGGAAAATCCAAGTCAAAACATAAAGGCTGGGTAGAGGTAGATAAATGTGAAGATGGAGGATTGACAGAGGTAAAAGAGCAGTGTAGACAGTCTTAATTCCAAGAACAATCATTGTATGCCCAAGGAACTGCAAGGCACGCAGTGTAATTTGAGCTATAATAAAACATGGATGTGAAAGAAGTGAAACAGAGAAGCAAAGAACAATGTTCCATATAAAGGAATTGGTCAAAAAATAAAAAATAAAGGAATTGGTCAGCAAGGGGAACTCACTGGGGAACTGAGGTCTTTAAGGCTAAGATACAGACCTCAAATGAACGAGGATGAAGAGGATGATGGCGCTGTGATGACTTTTAAAGGGATATTTTTTCTCTGGTCTGACTGATTAAAAGCAACTTTTTCTACAATTAGGGGCATAACAATTAGGGGCATATCAGTGCCTCAGAGTAGGGTACTGATGTAAGTAAGCCTCTTGGTCGATTTTAATCAGCCAGAGATCATACGTACACAGAAGGTGCCGAGCAGCAGTAAAGCTCTCTCCTCACTTCAGATAATATTGACCAGGTTTCTCTCCTGAAGTTATCCCTTCAGTAGTTTGGCCCCTCCAAGGTATAAGCCTCGGTGCCTTAGAAATGAACAGTCATATTTATAGGAGTCTTTATGTCATTACTACCAATGAAAAAAATCCCTGCTCTTCTGACCGAAAATACAGAGCAAAACCTTTTAATATATCCCTGACTCTTCCAAAACTCACCCTCCTCTGCCTAAAAAGAAGTTTCTTCCTAGGCGCAAGTCAGGCATTATGATATTTTTCACTTGCTTTATCTTCTTCCACAAAGATATCAAGTCTTCCCTTCACTCTGCTAAAGCACATCACCCCAGAACTGTGTTCCCAAGGCTGGTTACATTCCTTATTCTTGGCAACTTACTTATTATTTTCCCCTTTCACAGAAAGGGGAACTTATGAAATAAGATCTGAAGCCATCTTGAGCCAAAGCTTTAGGGAACTTGGAATTCTTTCCTACAGTCACTCATCATACATGCAATGACCACTGACCCCATGTCAGCCCTGTGCTAGGTGCTGAGAATGCAACAATGAACAAGACAGCCATGGTCCCTGGCCCCAGAGCTTAGAAAGGTACATTTTCCTAGTCTGAAGTTCCCTGAAGGTCAAGGACTCAGGATGGTTTGCTTTACAATGGTGTGAAAGTGATAGGGATTCAGAAGTCCTACTTTAATTTTGCTCTCTCCCCAGGCTAGTGATATGCAGTACAGTACTCTCGTGATGCTGAGCAGTGGTAGAGAGTCGCAGCTTCCAGTCAGCCACGAGATCAGAGGAGTAAACAGCCAATACACTTGCAAACATTCTGTACCCATACAAACATTGTTTTTCACCTTCGTTCCAATATTCAATGAAGTACAAGATTTTCAATACTTTATTATAAAACAGGCTGTGTTAGATGATTTTGCCCACTAACGGAAGTGTTCTGAGCAGGTTTTAGGCTAGGCTAAGTTATAATGTTTGGTAGGTTAAGTGCATTAAATGCACTTTTGACTTGTGGTATTTTCAACTTGAAATGGGTTTATCAGGACATAACCCCAACATGAGTTGAGGAAGATCTGTAATTACTTCCTTACCGGTACTTGGCTGAATGCTGTGCTCAATTAAAAGCATGCCAAATATCTATGTATTTGGTGATAGCTGCTCTGAACCACTGAGGGGAAGGTGTGTCATGTTCTTAATAGACTCAGAATTTATTATTTTTTTTTTTAATGCAGTGGAGAGAAGTATTCAAGTCCTATCCATAGCCTAAATAGCTGATACTTTTTTTTTTTTTTTAAAGATTGTATTTATTTATTTGACAGAGAGAGAGACACGGCGAGAGCAGGAACACAAGCAGGGGGAGTGGGAGAGGGAGAAGCAGGCTCCCCGCGGAGCAGGGAGCCCAATGCGGGGCTCGATCCCAGGACCCTGGGATCATGACCTGAGCCGAAGGCAGACGCTCAACGACTGAGCCACCCAGGTGCCCCTAAATAGCTGATACTTTTATTATTTATCCTTAGCAAGTTAGCTGAAAAAATATTTTATTGAATTATTTAAAACTAATCATAACATATCCTCTATCAAATTTAATACTCATATTTTTATTAAAGTGATTCTCTTTTCTGGCATGGAGTTCTAACTTTCAAATGTGCTACACAATGAGTGACAAATGTAGCTATTCTTTGTACCATAAGCCTTGGCTCTTCCTATAGACCCGTGATGCTCAAAGTAGGATTCCCAGAACAGCAGCATCAACATCACCTGGGAATTTGTTAGAAATGAGAATTCTCTGGCCTCACCCAAGACTTACTGAACCAAAATTCTGGAAATCTGTGCTTTCCCAAGCCTTCAGGAGACTGATACACACTCAATTTTGAGAACCAAGCTGCAGAACCATTAAACATGGTGGCTTTCAAATTTTCAACTTTAAAGAGTAAGAACCTCACAAAAGAATACAAATAGTCATGTAAATGAACAATTTCACTAAAATTAAACAAGTCAACAATAAACCAATGTTATTCAATGGCTTAATAAACCAGTGAAGATTTTTTTACAATGTCAGTGTTGGTATACATTCAGGGAAATAGATATTAGTAAAAGTATAAATTTGTTCACATCCTAGAAGCACGTTGATAATAATCAAAAACCTTTAGATATCTGTAACTTCACCCCTAAATTCCAATTCTAGGAATTTAACGTGAAGAAATATGGGTGAGAGCTTCAGCTCCAAAGTTAAGCAGACCTGGGCACAAACATTCTTTCACATATTAGCTTATGACCTGTGGGTAAGTCCTTTAAAGTCTCAAAGGGTCAGTCTCAACTATCTGTGAAATGGGGTTAATCACAAGAACCCCTTTATAAACTTGCTGTGAAAAATAAATGGCATAATTCAGATGATTAGGGTTGCCACATAAAATGCAGAACATCCAGTTACATTTGAATTTCAGATAAACAATGAATAATTGTGAGTACACATACCCCTCAAGTATTGTGTGAGACATACGTATACAAAAAAAAAAAACAAAAACAAAACAAAAAAAACTGTTACTACCTGAAATTTAAATGTAGCTGGCCATCTTGCACTTTTATTCACTAAATAGGGCAACTCTACCTACAGTGAGCTAGGTATTCAGTAAATATTAGCTATTCATTTATTGTACTTTTACTTAAAAGATTTATAAAGCAAACTGGTGACAAGTAGGTTTGCTGGCTTAAATTGTGATTAGCAGTTATGTGAAACTCAAAAAAAGTTTGTACTTACAAAAATTTCATGATATGCAGATGAATGTGCTGAAATACAATCTTAGGATGGCTCATATCTAGAAATACCCCTGAGTAATCAAAGACATTCACTATCTTGGGTTTGAATAAACCCAAATTAACTGGAAAACCTGATTTGTTAAAACATTTTAGCATCTCAGTTCTGCTGCTCTATAAGAAAATATTTGCTTATACATGTATCAAAAACTCCTCTGGTAATAGAACAAAATAGAGTGAAAGTAGGTCTGCTGACTTTGTAAGAAACAGAAAGAAACCCATGTGCTATCAATTTGTTACTAATAAAATGTAAACATCCTGAAACTTTAAATTGCATTTGATTCAGCAACCAAAAATAAATTCATCTCTTTAAAACTGTAAAGTTATTTCTTTATGCCAATAAAATTTAGTGACTTATAATTATGCCCCAAAATGTATGTGACAGTTTAAAACATAAAGTATGAAGTGGAACAGTGATGGTTATAATTTGCCCTCCCCCCCACCCCCCTCAAAATCCAGAGCTGGATGCAAATGAAGCAAGAGGACAACACTATGACAGATTCGGTCTTTGCCATCAAGGTGACTGGATCGTGACCGGACACGAATGATCAAGTCATTCTGGCTGTCTTACTGACAGGTGGAGCTACGTCCCGGATCAATTTTGCCTGCCACTATGAGAGGCAATGACCTACAGGCAGCTGGAAATGACTGAGCTGTGGTTGAAATCACTGGCTACAAAGATCTGGCTGAAATTGGGATTGTCCAGAAAACAGAGGTCCTTTCCTCTGAGATCCTTTCCGGCAGGATGGGGTCGGGGTGAAGGGGTGGGGAGGGGGGTTGCTGTCTGAGAAGGATCTATGGAAGAAATACTATTGGATTTTGGTCTTGAAAATGACAAGGATTAGGTAAAGAGAAGAGGCATCCTGGGCAGATTGGAGACACTGAGATCATGTCCACTGAGGATCAATGAGTAAAGTGGGAATAAGCGTTTTTGTTTGTTTTTAAGGATTTTTATTTATTTATTGAGAGAGAGAATGATAGAGAGCATGAGAGGGAGGAGGATCAGAGGGAGAGGAGGGAGCAGGGAGCCTGATGCGGGACTCGATCCTAGGACTCCAGGATCATGACCTGAGCCGAAGGCAGTCACTCAACCAACTGAGCCACCCAGGCGCCCTGGAAAAAAGCGTTCTTGAGAACAAAATAAGGTGAAGTAATTTTGGGTCTGCCTAGAGGGCCTAAGGAGTATGGATCTTAGTCTACCACAAGAGGAAAATACTGGGGTTTTGTAAACAGGGGGGTGATAAACACAAATTAGATTTTCAAAAGGCTAATCTTACAGGAACATAGAAAGTATGCTGGTAGAAGGAGGGAATGGAGGTAGAGAGATCAGTTAGAACCTCTCCTAAGAGTCCTGACATTAAGATGGGAGAGATCAGCTTTATGAAAGTTGCAAGAACAGAAAGCAGCCATGATGGAAATTAAGCCATGGGAAGCAACAATTGCTAAAACTCAGTCTATACCGGGAGTGGTAAAATGGATGGAGAGGAATCTGGCTTAAACTGGGGAGAGGGCAGGGGCCAATTTGACAAATGATCAGTGATGTCTTAGTAGGGTGTCCAACTGGAAATGTCCACTAGCAGCCCAAAATGCAGAATTATATCTTAAAAAAAAAAAAAAAAGTTTAGTGACATAAATAAAAATCTGAGAGACCACTGCTGGGAGGGAAAACAGAGGCAGTGAGAACATATTGGAGAGAAGGGGTGGAAAGAGTGGAAGGAGTGCAACTGGTCAACATTTAATCCCAAAATAACTCCTGTCACAAGAGTAGGTGAAGATGGAACACTTACAATATAGGACCAGGAACTGTGAGACCCAAGAGCAGCAGTACTAGAGAGAAAAAACTAGCTTAGAATTCAATCACAAGGGCACCTGGGTGGCTCAGTGCATTAAGTGTCTGCCTTTGGTTCAGGTCATGATCCCAGGGTCCTGGGATCGAGTCCCGCATCAGGCTTCCTGCTCCTTGGGGAGCCTGCTTCTCCCTCTTCCTCTCTCACTCTCATGCTCCCTCGCAAATAAATCTTTTAAAAAAATTAAAAAAGAATTCAATCACAAAAACCAAAGTAGGAAAGATAAGATGTGAAAAAGTGCAGAGCTTGGGTGGTGCACTGTGTAATGTTACCAAATTGTCTAGTCAGTTATACATCTGAAACTAATATTGTATGCCAATAAATACCTCATTTAAAGAAAGAAAAAAAAAAAGGCAAGAGTGGCTATTGTCAATGGAGCAGGCATAGTAGAAAATAAAATAGACATTCTAGGCAGGTCAAATGGTGAGCGTAAACTCTGAAGTGGGAAAGTTGAAGTTCAGAGGAAAGATATAGGACTTGGAAAAGAGCACGGAGTTTGAACTCCCACCTGGGTTTGAATGCTGTTATTCTTCCATTAAATGGAAATAATAATGCCGTTATCAGTGAGAGTTTCCAGTCAGGTCATCTGGGTCAGATATCCAGAGCACCAATCAGTAAGGGGTCAGAGAACATTTCCTAAATACAATAATAAAGATCGGTGCACTTCTAGAAACTTCTTGAAGAAAGACTCTCTGTGGTTAGAAGGAACACTTTAATTAGCTATTTGGATTGGGAATGAGCATAATGAGCACTCTACAAATTCCTACCCCATCCTTGGGGAAGGCCATTCACCATAAAGTTGACATCCCCTTGACTGTCTGCAAAAAAAAATTGAGTTTTTGTTTTGTTTTTGTTTGTTTTTTTGTTTTGTTTTGTTTTTTTCCTTCTTCAAAGTGGACTGTGCTGCTATGGTCACCTTAAGGGGCATCATTTTTGTGCCTATTCCTTATTCAAGACTCACTGTCCCATCTAATTAAACACTGAACAAATATGTGAAGAATATGGTTTGAGGGGGACCAAATTAGCCTGCCTGAAACACCCACAGGTCTCAGCCTCACCCTGACCAGTCTCGTAAAGATTAAACGTATATGGCGCACTGAGGGCGGAGCCAGCACTCTGTCCAATAAGTGGTATCTTTCAAAATTGTTATGCAACTAACATGGCTTCGCAGGGGGTCTTTATAAAGCACTACAGAGAGATAGAAACACAGGTTTAGGAGAGACATGGAAGGCGTTATGCCAGACCGAGGGGTGAAGACAAAGGGAGACACTGAAATGAGATTTTGTAACCCATGTTTTAGTGTTGACAACCTCCGTTTTAATCTCAGCCTACTATTTACAAGCTGTGTGAGTTTGAGCAAGATACAACTTTCCTGAGCCCGTTTGCTCCCTAGCCGCTAAAATTAAAAGGACACTTAGTTTAGAAGCATGTTGTGGTAACCACTGATACTCAGACAGCAATAGGAGGTGGTAGAAACCAAACTGAATGGGGTTAGAGAGGGGGTGAATAATAAAGCACGATGCCAGTTCTTACAGACATTTAGAAGGTGGCCAGGAAGAGCGGTCACAGAGGAAAGTAGGGCCCAGTGACTGACCTACCACCTAACTGCCTATCGTCCTCCCACCTCTACCTCCCTATCTACCTTCCTTCTCCCCAATTCTCAATATGGGAAGAACTATTGCTTATAACCACAAAGAAGTCACCAACACAGTTAAAAAATAAATACCAATCCCACTAAAAATTAGGGTATCTGCTGGGATTCCTTCTTTTTCCCTTTATATACAGCATAGAAGTACATTTACATAAGCCATTAAATACAGAATTTCCCTAAATTTGGGATAGTCTTTGTTGTCTTAGAGTTTTGTATTGCTTGTTAAATGATACTCCCTTTCTATCACTAAGGGGTCAAACTTGTTTCTCAACTAATGAGTTGGAGTAGATAGGTCTAATGCTGGCTAGAAATAGATCCCCGATAAACAGGACCCAACAGAAAGCCCTTTGAGGTGCTGTGGCAAGCAGGGCCTTGTGTTTCCACCGAAGCCCAGCTCATACAGAAACATGCCTCTCAAGGTTAGGGCAGATGGAGATTGAGTGATACTGTGACACTCAGAAAAGTCTTCTATCGCAAAAAAATAGCCAATAATCAAGGTCTTTTTGCTACCTGATTACTGTTTTCATTGTTTCTTACTGCATGAATCACATAAAAATATACTTTTATTGTGGTCAAGACTGACGTTTGGATTTTAAGTCCACCAGGAATATTTTCTTCCCCATCCTCATTATCCTCAGTTCTGCATGATAAACAGGTAATTATTGACACCAATAATTGATAGGAAGCTAATTTTTTTTTCTGCTGCCTCTTTTCAACCTATCCATACCTGACAGCTATGCAGAAACACTCTCTGGGTCAGTGATGTGATTTATAAGGAAGGCCAGTGCTTATGTGAAAAGGAAGATGTTCAAGTTTCATGCATCTGTAGACAAGGAATGGGTGACAATCCCCAAAGATTTGGGGTGATTTTCATTTTAATCAAATGGCATAAACTATTAATGTTTACTCTTAAATTTATAATCATGGATTAAATTGTAATATTGATATCTGGGAAAACAGACACCATGGTGCCAGTTGCCCTGAAATTGCATGAATAGATAATACAGTGGTTGTTTTGGCCTTCGGTCTGTCATATTTTACATTTTTATTTTCACTGGTGTTTGAAGTGATAAACCTATACCACCATTTCTATAAAGAGAGAAAAAACCATCAGACCTTTGCTGAATTGCTAAAATATGCATTTTAGTTTCATTTTAGATTCCACTTATTTGAAAAACATAAGTTAGCAGTCATTTTTCTAAGTCAACATGGCAGAGTCAAATATAGATTAATTGAATAGTGGTTTCACAAAACCAGAACGCATAAAACCATATCTTATTTCTCACCTGACTTCAAACCCAGCCCCATTTACACCATCTCAGATGGAGAAAACCCTTCTGCTTTTAAAAGACTCCAGATATACTTTCCTCCCTCATTTTCCTCATCTTCTAAGTGGCTAAAATTGACCTCATAAAATTGAAAGATTAACCATACATAATACTTAGCATGCTGCCCAGCATACAATAGCTGTTCAAAAAATTAACTATTATTTTCTTATTACTCAAGAAACTTCATATATATGTATAAATGTAAATGCAAATAATTTAAGACTGCAAACTAACATGTATTTCCCTGCAGAACCATTTATTTCAAGCTGCATTCTTTCTCCTCAAACATTTCTTGAGTGTGCACCATGCACCACACTATCTGTTGGCACTAGTGATAAAGAAAGCTAAGCACAGGACTTGGCCTCATGGGACTTGCATTATTTTACACCATAACAGCATGCAATTCCCAGCATGCTTTTGTAGACTAGTTGCTCTAATAGCTTATATAAGAACTCTTCGGAAAGCTACAATATTAGGATGTAAACAGCTCGCTGGTATAACAGGAAGAATGCCATGGGTAAATTGTTTCTGTTTTGTTTGCTTACTTTTGTAAATCAGATTTTTATCTTGCTCATAAAATGAGGAAATGAAATCTTGATTTATCTCAAAATCAGCAGGGTATGAAGGATGCACAAATCACAGTTCAATACCCATTACCTGTTCCAAATCTGTTTAATGGATAAACTCACAAAATTTGAAAACTGTAAAAACAAAAGATTCTTACTTTAAGCACAGCAAATGACATAAGCAGAAAAATAACAAAATGGTATCCCTTCTTTCATATAAAAATAAACATAAGAAATGACAAGTTAGCCCAGCAGCCTATTAATAACCACCATGGATTGGTGATAAAGCATTCTTCTAGTGCTGAGATGGGGAGGGGTGGATGATACATGTCACTGAATATAAGCACAGTGGAAGATTCGGTAGGCTACTCGAATGAATCAATTTGAGCTTCTGAAATGAAGAATCACTTTGGAAATGCAAATGAAATAAAAGCAAGTATGACAAAACACACACACACACACAATTATTCCCTTAAGACTGTCAAACAAGGATATTATGCATTCTCCCTAAAGCAATGACTATGTCTCCACCATGAAGGAAATCTTTTAACCTGTCTAAACAAGAGAAATTATTTACCTCTTCATATAAATATTTGTTCTGTGTTTGTACAATATGTAATTCAATAGGAAACAGAAGCTTATTATCCATCCTTCTCTTGCAAGGGGATCTAGGCTTCATTTTTTATTCTGCTGACTGTCATCGACAACATCATCAATAAACACTTATCGTTAAGCCAACAAAATTGTAGCTGTAAGGGCAAAAATCGTATTGTTATACATCAATTGCTCAATTGAAAGAGTTTAAAATTGTTCAGATCCTGTGAATGTTTCTAGAACTCTGGCAGATTAACACTCCCATCGATTTCCCAAAGGATTCATAACCACTGCCCTCATGCCAGGCACTGTGCTTGGCATTAAAACAAGTTCATAGTCTAGTAGTAAAGATGGACAGTAAACAATATGAAATCTTAAAGTTTCTAATTATGTATGCCAGGGGAATATCTCATTGACTTCAGAGAATGAAACAACAGTCTTCCAAATGTAAAATCCTCATAATCATGATAAAAAGCAGGATTCCCTAAGTGAAAAATGTTCTGTTGGTGAAAGAAAACAGGAAAGAAAAGAAAAGCATTCTGTAAGATCTTGGAGGGAAACCAACAAACATTAAATGGCAGGAATAATTATTGTGTTATCTTCTTTGGATCTTTGGTTCTGAAACTGTCTTTTAAAATTGTACTAATGTATTATTTTCTTGATGCAGTTTTGGATATATCCTATAGCAGAAGCGTTTTGGCCTCCCGGATAGATTAACACATTTTTACAGAAACTCTTTTACTCTTCACATAGGCAAGGAAAGCATAAGTAATCTTTGCAACCAAACTTATTTCTCCCTTTTCATACTGGACAAAAAGCTTCTTTAGAAAAATAAAAAATAAACAAGTCACTACAACCTTTACTGCATTTATCTTGAATGGTGATAGGTTAGTTATAAAGTGTCCCAGAATAGCACCTTTTGTATCTTTCTCTATTTTTAATCAAAGACCATTCCTGGGACACCAATAGCCCACTTTTCCAGGGCAATGGGTCTGAGCATTTTCCAAGCAGCAGAGGAGGAAGTGTGGCTCCAGGATAGATAGAGTCTTCTCAGTTACCTGCTCTTTCTGTACAAGCCCTCTCTCATTTTATAGGGACCTGTTATGAATTATTAGAAAGAAAGGGATATCCAAAAACAACAAATCAGGTTTAGGGAAATCTTGCAAATACTTACAATCATTGAGCATGGCTTATCCAGGTGCCCACAAAAGGTAGTTGAATGAATGATGTGTATTCACTAAGGGTTCCTTTCTCCAATTATTTAATTTGGAAAGGAGGGAAAAGTTTTTTATTTCCTAATGTATAGCATCAGACTGTGCCCAAAGAACAAGAAACTCAGCTTTCAAGAAGTCAGCTTTTGGTCCACATCTGGATCTCTTTCAGATTCAGACATGAAATAGAAGAGTGTTTTTCAATCCTTCTAGTCAGAGATGGACAACTTGAGTAATGTGGGGTAAGAGGTGGGGCGGGGGGGCATGGGGAGGAGCGGTGTGGCAAAAAAGATGGCTATAACTATGTAGATAGTTTGAATTTTGTAATAGTATTTCTTTCTACATAAAGGAGTCAGCAGAAGCACTGAAGAGGCCACTCATTAAAACCAGTTCATAAAATTTCCATATCCCAATCACACTCTGTGGTCAAGAGTCATTTCCCATGATGAAAATAATACGAGAGTCCTTAGGACGCAGCCTAGAGTAGAACTAACCTGTATCTGAGAGAACATCATTCCCAAACAGCCTTCCTTCTTTCCTCCACACCCCTTTTTCTCCCTAAATCATCATCTCTCAACCTCCTTCATCTCTTTTCCTACCACTTCGGCCATGCGCTAACAACACTCTTCAGATTCTGACTGTAAATCACAAATTCTTAAGCCACCACTGCCTCGGTCCTACTGCTTCCACCATGTTTATATGTTTGCGACTACAGCATCAACATCGGTCATCTCTTCAGCTTCGAGTGCCTTTGTGCCCCTCTGCCTCCACACGCAGTATGGTGCTACAGCTTTCCCTCAACTGTGGTCTCACTACCGCTTTGGTGAAGATCAACAGAACTGCCAACAACACAGAAAAACAACTCCTCAAACCTTTTCTGTACCTAGGTCTCACACGTTCACAAAATTCAAATTTTAAAACTAGAGAAATTCTATAAAAAGAATTTGATGGAAGAGAAACTCTTACTTGAATAACTGAAAGTGCATCTCAATTCACAAAATTACTAATTTTCCTTTCCTGTTCACCTATAACAGGAGAATGTAGTTACCATGATCCTTTTTAAAAATCCAGAAGTTTCCAATTTCCTGGACCTAAAAAAACACCATAATTATTTATTGACTACCTACTTTGCAGAGAACAGGGTGCTTAGCATGGCAGCAAGTAATTAGGTCTAGGCATCCAAAAATCTTAGAAACAAGAGACAAATGCATTTAAAACACCATAAATGCAAATATAGTGAATACATTAATCCCTTTCATCTACAGATTGTGTCTTCACATAGCAATCAACCTCTTGGTTTAGTAGAGCTCTTCACTTAGACTTGTTTTAAATGCCAACAGTATATACAACACAGGGAACCCACATTGCCTGAAGGCAGTTTCAAAATCCTTCCCCAAATTGTTTTTAAGAGATATAAATAGTGTAGATAGGCTTTAGATATTCAGTAATCCTGATAACATTTAAACATTTCCATTCCTCCAACAATTTTGCCCTCTGAATAATAATTAGGACCTTTCTCTTGAATGCTATTTTAGGTATCTACCATGCATTTGCCTATTTGCCTTATTATTACCATGGGGGTCAATGGACCAGTTTTGAACTTCTGTTTTTACCAACTTCTAGACAAGGCCAAACTTCAAAGCTTTGAATAGTTTCTTCCACTAGATTTCATAGATTACACAACTAGTGAAAATCTCACACTAAGCTTCTCCTAGTGTCTCTCTCCTTTGGTTGCAAACCACATTATATTATTCTATAAAAATTTTCTTGTAAATGAATAAACCTATAATTTTTTCTTTAAGCAACTTAGAATGAGTTCATGGAAAATAAATTTTCAAAAAGCATCCATTTCTATTAATCAACCATCAAATTTAACCCATCTGGTATTTCAAATTTGTCTCCAAAAGGTGAAGGGTGAAAACAGTTATAATTTATAATTTTCATCACCTGAGGTCTGCAATTTCTATCTGTGATACACTTAGAAATCATTGATTAATCATCTCAGTGCTTTTATGAAATGAATGTTATCTCTATAGTTACAGGATTTAAAATTGAAACTTTTTTTTTTAAATAAACCTGAGCATTATCTACTTTGAGTAGGATTCAAATCATTGTTGGGAGAAATGTTTTAATATGTGAATTTGGTGGTACAAAGCAATTTGTCAGTGTATGGTACAGATTAATTTTGATTTCTTAAATTACCTTAGGACATAATGAAAATTATACACATTTTAGGACCAACAGTTAGTGAAAAATGTTTCAATGCCAAAGTTCAACAATATTACCATTTAAAGGACCATGAAGCTGATTGCAGAGGTTTGCACCCAATATGTTTATAAGGCTGCCAGCCTAAAATATTGATAGAAATCTTAAAATTTAGCATACTTAGAATTTGGCATTAAAAAACTTTTATGTGAGAATTTGTACTAAAAAATCCATGACTTCTCATTAAATCCCAAGGAAACATAAGTGAATAAAATTAGCTAATCATTATCATAATTCTCTCGTCTCTCTAGTATACCAGCACACATGTTGTCCTTTCTACTGATTTTTATATTTACTAAGAGTCAATTATCTTTGTTTTGAGACCTACTCATGGAAGTTTTAATTATGTAATTTAATAAAATATAAACTGATGAAATATGAGGACAAAATAGAAATATTTTGTTTTATGATAACTACTATAAATGCTTTGGAAATTTTCCAAAAAGATGAGCTATTTAAAAAAATGCTATCTGGGTGCCTGAGTGGCTCAGTTGGTTAAGCAACTGCCTTCGGCTCAGGTCATGATCCTGGAGTCCCAGAATCAAGTCCTACATCGGGCTCCCCGCTCAGCAGGGAGTCTGCCTCTCCCTCTGGCCCTCCCCCCTCTCATGTGCGTTCTCTCTCTCTCTTTCTCACTCTCTCAAATCTTTAATAAAAATAAAAAAATGTTATCAAATTAGGTGTGGGTGAAGCCATTATAAGAGACTAATAATTAGGGGCGCCTGGGTGGCTCAGTTGGTTAAGCGACTGCCTTCGGCTCAGGTCATGATCCTGGAGTCCCGGGATCGAGTCCCACATCGGGCTCCCTGCTCAGCAGGGAGTCTGCTTCTCCCTCTGATCCTCTTCCCTCTCGTGCTGTCTCTCATTCTTTCTCAAATAAATAAATAAAATCTTAAAAAAAAAAAAAAGACTAATAATTTTAAAAGTACAGAAAGATCTACCTTTGGATTGTATCACAAGTGTTTCTAAGTTCCCATTTTACCATAAACAGGATGAAACCAAACTCAAATTCATTCATTTCTGCCATATGAACATGGTTTTTTACAGGGGGGAAAAAAAAAGCAAACACAAAGAACAATGTCTCCTTTTACTCAAATAGGAGTGAACATAATGTATCCTATGTTGTAAGTTAAAATAATTTGTGTATCATTTTTAATGTTCTACATTTTATCTGATGTTCTTGAGTAGTTAACTAAAGATGAATCAAGATAGGATTAGATAAAAAAATTTCTACCATAGTATCTTAAATCCTGAGGAAAATCAACCATAGAAGGAATTAGTTTTCCTCCAATTTTTAGGGTTCTGAAAATATGGATTTACATCCTTAAATAACAATAATGATGTTCATCCTATTCTTTCAGATAAAAAGATGGAGTAATCAGGACCAAAAGTCAAAACTCAATTTTAGGGAAAAGGATAACTCACCAAAAATGCCTTTCTTTCCACATTTGCTTCTATATCTGAGCAACTCCAAACCCTAACAGATGCCAAGAACTCTTTTTCTCTTCTGTTTGAATACCTCATTTATATTTGTATTCTTGGACCATACTTCTAGACATCTCCCTCCATTACTCTAATATACTAGAACCTGATGGGGTTCAGAACATGCTACACTAAAATATGGCACCTTGGTATACCGAATACCTTAAGCTGAAGGAGTTTGGGAAAACAGCAGATGCAGGAAGGTCACTCTGGGCTCTCCCCATTTCCCCTGAAGCAGGTCATAAGACCCTGAGAGGTGCCCTCCCTATACCCAGAGGAAAGGAACATCCTTATCTCTAAGAGTGATGTAGGAAACACATTAGGGTCCAAAGCCGATGGCCAAGAAAGAATTCTTGAGATGTCTTTGGTGCACAAAGGTGATTTTATTACAGCACAGGGACAGGACCCGTGGGCAGAAAAAGCCGCAATGGGGTCATGAGGAGTGGCCCATTACATACTTTCAAGTTGGGAGGGGGTTAGGGATAGCGTAAGTCTCTAAGGAATTTGGAAGCAAGGTTTCCAGGACCTTGAGGGGACTAGCTATTGTTGGGAAAAGGTTCATTTATTACTGTCTAATAAAACCTTCATCATGAGACCCTTCAGAGGTATACTGGTGAGCCATATGCTTGGGGGATGATTGCTAACATGTATCTTAGGGAGTTTAGAGATAAAGTTTCCAAAAGAATTATTATATGTTAAAGTAGGCTTACAGGGTCCTGGGGGAAGGGGGGGGGGGGGGAGGGGGCGGTGCAGATGAGGCTAGGATTGACTTTTGCCCTTAGCAAAATGTCAACATTGAGGCAGTTGAATCCCTAGAGGGATATCACTCTGCCTGTTTCAAGGACTTGTCAGTGGGCTGTAGGTCGTAAGGAAATATAGTAATTTTTCTTCTGCCTTTGTTTCCCATATCAAGAGGAATAAGAATCCACACAAACAAGCCTTGCTCAATTCCCCCAGTCTACAGCACTTCCTACTCTTTGCCCCATCATTTTTCTCCATGAGCATCTACACTTCATCAAACCCAGTTTAAAAATAGTCAGGTTCAACTGTTTCTTCAGGTCTTCATTTCCTTTTTGAAGGTTCCCATGCCATGTAAAATTTATCTTAAATCAATGTGTCAGCTTTTCTCCTATTAATCTTTGTCAGTTCAATTTTCAGACTGAGCCAGGAACCCTAAGAGGATGAAGAAAAACTTCCTCCCCTGCAAAGCCAAAAGAAGAGCTTGGCTAGTTATGCTCATGTGATATATTGAAAGAAAGACCATTACAGAAAAACAACAATTTTTTGGTTCAAATCTTTCCTTTCCCTCTTATCTATATGACCCTTGGGAAAACACTTTGGGACCTCAGTTGTTTTATTTGAAATATTAGGTAGTAAAACTGGAATTAAGATACAATGTACCAGACACTATTTTCCATTTATTGTCTCATTTAATTCTTACAATAGTTGTATAAGGTAAATATTATTACCCCCATTTTATGTATAAACAAACAGAACTGTAGGAGTTAGAGGGTGGCAGAGATGTGGGGAAACAGCTAGGTCTGCCTGAACCTTACAGTCAACAAGGTAATTTGAAACTCCTTAATTGCTTAAAAAATTAAAGTCAAAATTTTTTTTTCCTAAATTAACCAGGCTTGTTGATTGCATGATTCAAGTGTTTAACTATTTACCTACTTTGTCAAGCCCCAACAAAATGACAGCAGAATGAGCCTAGAACAGGACAGAAGAAGAGAAAGACAGCTTCCCCATTTTGCAACATTTATAAACTGAGTTTCAGGTTGGTCACTCACCTATGTGAGCCTTCTGACACATGTTTAATATATATGTTTATTTATACTACCCTGAAAGGAAACACAAGGTCTCTGGGTCAGGAACAACCTATTATTCACTACAATAAGCACATTGATTCCTTATGCAACATTTTTCCCCTTCAGGGCAATGAAAAAAGAACCAGATATATCCTATGCATACAGGTTATTTTTTTTTTCCCCACCGCAGGAACGGAACCCCAAAATTATGAATCTAGGAGTTTATGTAGACTACATGCTGTCCTCTTAGCTGCCACCCTCCAGAGGAGAAACAGAGACTTCATCTTCATAAAGTAAACAAATTCTCACTGGGAAGAGAAGGAAGGAGGCAAGCATTCGGCTCCAGGGGCAATAGGTTTTATTATCCTTTGAATGAGAGCAGATGGTTCCACAATAAAAGAGATAAGCCACTCTAACTCTAATACCCTTGAAATATGAGGAATGAATGTATCTAGAAAAAAGTATTTTAGTTATATATTATTCTCTATACTTATAGCATAGCATTTATTTTGCCGGAAATGTCCCAGTCATACAGTAGTATGAAAGCATTCATAAGGCTTGTCAGCACTTTAGTATTCTTGTCTGCAAAATAAAGGAGTTGCTATACAAGGTCTCCAAATTCCATCCACTTATGATGATTTTTTAATAGAAGTGATAGCTCCACTAAGGAAACATGCAATGGCTAGAAAAAATAAAGTTAAGATATCTGCAGGCAAAATGGTAAACTGAAGAAATCACTGAGCTAGATGTTATACCTCTCATCTGCAGCAAATCATTTAAACTTCCAGCCTCCATGTTCCTAAGTGGTTAAATGAGTAGCTTGGACTAAAATAACTAATACTCGCCTGATTATATTTGATCATATTCTGTTTTTTTCTTTTTTTTTTTTTTAATCTTTTTCTTTTTCCTTTTTTTTTTTTTCTTTTTTCTTTCTTTCCCTTTTTCCTGGTTTCAGGTCTCTTCTGATTTGTTTAGTGTATATTTTTCTGGGGTCATTGTTACCCTGTCAGCATTTTGTAGTCTCATTCATCTATTCTCCTCTGGACAAAATGACAAGACAGAAAAAAATCACCTCAAAAAAAAAAAAAAACAACAAGAGGCAGTACCAAGTGCCAGGGACCTAATCAATACAGACATTAGTAAGATGTTGGAACTAGAGTTCAGAATGACGATTTTAAAGATACTAGCTGGGTTTGAAAAAAACATGGAAGATACTAGAGAAACCCTTTCTGGAGAAATAAAAGAACTAAAATCTAACCAAGTCAAAATCAAAAAGGCTATTAATGAGGTAAATCAAAAATGGAGGCTCTAACTGTTAGAATAAATGAGGCAGAAGAGAGAATTAGTGATATAGAAGACCAAATGATGGAAAATAAAGAAGCTGAGAAAAAGAGATAAACAACTACTGGATCATGAGGGCAGAATTCAAGAGATAAGTGATACCATAAGATGAAACAATATTAGAATAATTGGGATCCCAAAAGAAGAAGAAAGAGAGAGAGGGGCAAAAGATATATTGAAGCAAATTATAGCAGAGAACTTCCCTAATTTGGGAAAGGAAACAGGCATCAAAAATCCAGGAGGCACAGAGAACCCCTCTCAAAATCAATAAAAATAGGTCAACACCCCGAAATCTAATAATAAAACTTACGAGTTTCAGAAACAAAGAGAAAATCCTGAAAGCAGCTCGGGAGAAGAGATCTGTAACCTACAATGGTAGAAACATTAGATTGGCAACAGACCTATCCACAGAGACCTGGCAGGCCAGAAAGGACTGGCAGGATATATTCAGAGCACTAAATGAGAAAAATATGCAGCCAAGAATACCATATCCAGCTAGGCTGTCATTGAAAATAGGAGAGATAAAAATCTTCCAGGACAAACAAAAACTAAAGGAATTTGCAAACACCAAACCAGCCCTACAAGAAATATTGAAAGGGGTCCTCTAAGCAGAGAGAGAGCCTAAAAGGAACAGACCAGAAAGGAACAGAGACAATATACAGTAACAGTCACCTTACAGGCAATACAATGGCACTAAATTCATATCTTTCAATAGTTACCCTGAATGTAAATGGGATAAATGCCCCAATCAAAAGACACAGGGTATCAGACTGGATAAACAAAACCCATCGATATGCTGCCCACAAGAGACTCATTTTAGACCCAAAGACACCCCCAGATTGAAAGTGAGGGGGTGGAAAACAATTTACCATGCTAATGGACACCAAAAGAAACCTGGGGTGGCAATCCTTATATCAGACAAATTAGATTTTAAACCAAAGACTATAATAAGAGATGAGGAAGGACACTATTTCATCCTTAAAAGGTCTATCCAACAACAAGATCTAACAATTGTAAATATCTGCGCACCTAACATGGGAGCAGCCAATTATATAAGCCAATTAATAACAAAAGCAAAGAAACATATCAACAATACAACAATAGTGGGGGACTTTAACATCCCCCTCACTGAAATGGACAGATCATCTAAGCAAAAGATCAACAAGGAAATAAAGACTTTAAATGACACAGTGGACCAGATGGACTTCACAGATATATTCAGAATATTCCATCCCAAAGCAACAGAATACACATTCTTCTCTAGTGCCCATGGAACATTCTCCAGAATGGATCACATCCTAGGTCACAAATCAGGTCTCAACTGGTACCAAAAGATTGGGATTATCCCCTGCATATTTTCAGACCACAATGCTTTGAAACTAGAACTCAATCACAAGAGGAAAGTAGGAAAGAACTCAAATACATGGAGGCTAAAGAGCATCCTACTAAAGAATGAGTGGGTCAACCAGGAAATTAAAGAAGAATTTAAAAAAGTAATGGAAACCAATGAAAATGAAAACACAAGTGTTCAATCTTTGGGATGCAGCAAAGGCAATCCTAAGAGAAAAGAATATAGCAATACAAGCCTTTCTCAAGAAACAAGAAAGGTCTCAAATACACAACCTAAACCTACAACTAAAGGAGCTGGAGAAAGAACAGCAAATAAAGCCTAAACCCAGCAGGAAAAGAGAAATAATGAAATCATTATGAGCAGAAATCAATGAAATAGAAACCAAAAGAACAGTAGAACAGATCAACAAAACTAGGAGCTGGTTCTTTGAAAGAATTAATAAGATGGATAAACCCCTGGCCAGACTTATCAAAAAGAAAAGAGAAATGACCCAAATAAAATTATGAATGAAAGAGGAGAGATCACAACCAACACCAAAAAAATACAAAAAATTATGAGAACATATTATGACTAACTATATGCCAGCAAATTAGATAACCTGGAAGAAATGGGTGCATTCCTAAAGATGTATCAACTGCCAAAACTGAACCAGGAAGAAATAGAAAACCTGAACAGACCTATAACCACTAAGGAAATTGAAGCAGTCATCAAAAAGGAGAATGACCAATATCCTTGATGAACATGGATGCAAAAATTCTCACCAAAATACTAGCCAATAGGATCCAACAGTACATTAAAAGGATTATTCACCACGACCAAGTGGGATTTATCCCTGGGCTGCAAGGTTGGTTCAACATCTGCAAATCAATCAACATGATACAATACATTAACAAAAGAAAGAACAAGAATCATATGATCCTCTCAATAGATGCAGAAAAAGCATTTGACAAAGTACAGCATCCTTTCTTGATCAAAACTCTTCAGAGTATAGGCATAGAGGGTACATACCTCAATATCATAAAAGCCATCTATGAAAAACCTACAGCGAATATCATTCTCAATGGGGAAAAATTGAGAGCTTTCCCCCTAAGGTCAGGAACACGGCAGGGATGTCCACTATCACCACTGCTATTCAACATAATATTAGAAGTCCTAGCCACAGCAATCAGACAACAAAAAGAAATAAAAGGCATCCAAATCAGCAAAGAAGAAGTCAAACTCTCACTCTTTGCAGATGATATGATACTTTATGTGGAAAACCCAAAAGACTCCACTCGAAAACTGCTAGAACTCATACAGGAATTCAGTAAAGTGGCAGGATATAAAATCAATGCACAGAAATCAGTGGCATTCCTATACACCAACAACAAGACAGAAGAAAGAGAAATTAAGGAGTCGATCTCATTTGCAATTGCACCCAAAACCATAAGATACTTAGGAATAAATCTAACCAAAGAGGCAAAGGATCTGTACTCAGAAAACTATAAAATACTCATGAAAGAAATTGAAGAAGACACAAAGAAATGGAAAAATCTTCCATGCTCATGGATTGGAAGAACAAATATTGTGAAGATGTCAATGCTACCTAGAGCAATCTACAAATTCAATGCAATCCCTATCAAAATACCTCAACTTTTTTCAAAGAAATGGAACAAACAATCTTAAAATTTGTATGGAACCAGAAAAGACCCGCATAGCCAGAGGAATGTTGAAAAAGAAAAGCAAAGCTGGTGGCATCACAATTCCGGACTTCAAGCTCTATTACAAAGCTGTCATCATCAAGACAGTATGGTACAGGCACAAAAACAGACACATAGATCAATGGAACAGAATAGAGAGCCCAGAAATAGACCCTCAACTCTATGGTCAACTAATCTTCGACAAAGCTGAAAGACTGTCCAATGGAAAAAAGACAGTCTCTTCAACAAATGGTGTTGGGAAAATTGGACAGCCACATGCAGAAGAATGAAACTGGACCATTTCCTTATACTATACACAAAAGTAGACTCAAAATGGTTGAAAGACCTAAATGTGGGACAGGAGTCCATCAAAATCCTAAAGGAGAACACGGGCAGCAACCTCCTTCGACCTCAGCTGCAGCTTCTTCCTAGAAACATCACCAAAGGCAAGGGAAGCAAGGGCAAAAATGAACTATTGGGACTTCATCAAGTTAAAATCTTTTGCACAGCAAAAGAAACAGTCAACAAAACCAAAAGACAACAGACAGAATGGGAGAAGATATTTGCAAATGATGTATCAGATAAAGGGTTAGTATCCAAAATCTATAAAGAACTTATCAAACTCAACACCCAAAGAACAAATGATCCAATCAAGAAATGGGCAGAAGACATGAACAGACATTTTTCCAAAGAAGACATCCAAATGGCCAACAGACACATGAAAAAGTGCTCAACATCGCTCGGCATCAGGGAAATCCAAATCAAAACCTCAATGAGATACCACCTCACACCAGTCAGAATGGCTAAAATTAACAAGTCATGTATCATATGACCTCATTGATATGAGGAATTCTTAATCTCAGGAAACAAACTGAGGGTTGCTGGAGTGGTGGGGGGTGGGAGGGATGAGTGGCTGGGTGATAGACACTGGGGAGGGTATGTGCTATGGTGAGCGCTGTGAATTGTGTAAGACTTGAATCACAGACCTGTACCTCTGAAACAAATAATACATATTTAAAAAAAAGAAGATAGCAGGAAGGGAAAAATGAAGGGGGGGAAATCGGAGGGGGAGACAAACCATGAGAGACTATGGACTCTGAGAAACAAACTGAGGGTTCTAGAGGGGAAGGGGGTGGGGGATAGGCTAGCCTGGTGAAGAGTATTAAAGAGGGCATGTACTGACTGGAGCTCTGGGTGTTATATGCAAACAATGAATCATGGAACACTACATCAAAAACTAATGATGTAATGTATGGTGATTAACATAACATAATAAAAAAAAATAAATATTGTAGGTGGCAAAAAAAAAAATGCCAAACTGGCCAAGAGTGAATCCTTACAGGTTTGAGGATGAGCCACGCAGCATCCTGCTCCAAGCACAGAATTTTTTTGTGCGCTACTGTTTTATCTTTTAATAATTCATGCAGATTTCACCTTTCAGTGCCCAATGTATATTTGTTTAATATAAAAATGATATAAAATTAAAAATATTTTAAAAAATAAAATAAAATAACTAATACTCTTTTAAACTGTAAGGCTATAAAAATACCTCTGAGTTAAAATAAGTGAATATGTGTGTTTTTAAATTTTATTCCTTTAATTTCATTTCCATTCTCAAATTTGCATCAATAACGTTACTGGCCAGATTCTATAGTTGCTATGTAAAGTAAATATTTTAGTCATTCCTATAATTGAGGTCATGAATCTACTTTTCATTAATTATTGTTCACTGCTGGTGTTGATTTTCTTTACTTTTCCAAAGGAGGCTGGGAAAGAGGACAGTATTTTGAACTCAAACTTTAGCAGGCAACAGAAAGAATCCTCTGGAGATCTTGCTTTTTGCACCAGTCTCTAATTCAGTACACCTGGGATTAGGCTCAGCACTTGCCCGTTAAGTGATGGCTAGAAAACGTTTCCAAGCAATGTTAATACTGCTGGTCAAGGGTCCACACTTATAGAACCACTGACTTACAGATCTCTGACAGTGTTTCTAAAGCTTTAGTTTATAGAAATCACTTGGGGATGCTGGAAAAAATGCACATTCTGATTCAGTAGGTCTGGGGTGGAGCTTGCCATTCTGCATTTCTAACAAGCTCCCAGGTGATATTGCTTTTCCTGAGCAACCGGCCCACACAACACTCCTTGAGTAGAAAGGGTCCCTATAAGCATCACCTGAAAGCTGTGAGGCTCACAAAATTGAAACCCGAACATATTGATTGCCTACTATGTCTCACACACTATAAAAATTGCTAGGGCCCCCAAATTAATTACACCCTGCCTATAGTCTCAAAAAAGCTTATAGAGGAAATTAGAAAATTAAACACGTATAAGTACAATGATAAAAGCATAATAAAAAGCACTGCGGAAAGACAAATCATGACCCACTCAGCTCTGACTAAAGGGTATGATGTTTGGAAATAGCACAGAGGGACAGGTCTTTTCTGGAATAAATGTAAATACTGTGTACTTTACTTAAAAGGCCAAGAAAAATTAAGCCTGAGATGCAGTATAAACATTTTGAACTTGTTTGAATTAACACGCATACTAGAATAAGCAAGGGGAAAAAAAAAAAAAAAGCACTACCTTAAATACTTAGACCAAGCAAACAACCATTTTCACTTTAAAATGATCTAAACTTAGCTAACCAAATAAGCAGACATGTTAAGCCCCACTTTAAAAATAAAATAAGCAACCCACAGGATTTCAAGTAAGGTAAATAATGCTCCACAAAATTACTCAGATACCCCAAGATTTAAGTAAAGCAAATACCAAGTAGGCCAAAGCAAACAAAGACATACCCGCTTCTTCACTGGTCCCAGAAAGAGAAGGCGCCAGTGAGGTGCCTGGACCGAATTTAAAGCGCTACCAGTGCTCTGATTGGCCAGGAAATCTCCACCTCCAAACATTCCCTCTCCTGAAAGGGCATCTTCATTCTGAGGCGTTGTAGACAGCTGAGTCCTATATAATTGAAAGCCTATGAGGAAGTATTTTTTTCTGCTATGATGGAAAGCGTGGACTCCCTAACTTAGCTACCAGTGTTTTTTGGCTTTGGGTTTTTGTTTTTTGTGTGTGTGTGTGGGCAATAGAAAATTAAGACAAAATGACAAAGCCGTGTTTCCTCTCTAAATAGAGAAATGACTTATAAATTAAAACAAAACAGTCACACAAACAATTAGATATAATTGAGTCAGCTGTTCAAAAAAAATGGTTTCTGGTAGAGTGTCATGTCACTTTCACAATATAAAAGTGAAGAGAATAAAGATACCATGATGTATGGGGGATTTTTTTTTTTTTTAAGTTGTGCTATTTGGAGGAGGAAATGAAGATAGGGTGGAACCCCGACAGGATAAGAGAATTGACCTTTCCCTCGGGGCAGGTGAGAAATGGCTGGAGCTGAGGCTCAGGCACGGCCAAATACAGATGCACATGCTCCTTTCCTCACTATTGTTGGTGTAACCATAACCTCAACCTCAGACCTTGTTTTAGAAAGTCAAGAGACAACAACTAGAAAAGAATCACAGCGACATAGCAAACAAGTGTGTGGAAAGTTCAAGTTTAAGGGTCTTCTATCTGTGGAGATGGGAGAGTGTTGAATCAACATTCAAGAGCAGGATTCCTACAAGGGGGAAGCGTACCCACCCTCGGCTACTGAGCTCAATGGATGCCACAACTGCCCTAGAACTAGTTTGGATTTTTTGTTTGTTTTGGGGGTGGTGGTGGTTGTTACTGTTGTTGTTTTTAGCAGATTAATCACCTGGACTTAGCACTATCAACTCATGTGACTTAAAGTCAGACTGTAAAAATAATGTGCTCACTCTCTGCGGAGGCTTGATGCTGCTCAGCGTTTGCTGAATAGCTACTATACATAAAAAGTTACAAATATAGCACCTCGGGGTAAACTTCGCGGCAAAGCTGATCAGTTTGCAGTCTAGATTACATTGCATGCAATGGAACACGACCATACCCAGAAAGCTGTTGGCCAGCGCACCACCGGCCTCCTCGGAGCACGTGCCCTCTGTCCTGGCCTTATATAACACCAGGGTTATAGGGGAGGCATGGCTCACCCCTACAACCTGAGGCCATTTCTCACCTCTTGCTTACTTTGTTTTAATGAATGCCGAAACTGAAGGGGATTTTATACACCTAGGACTGCAGGTACTGCCCCTGCTTAAAGGAATAATACAAAATCTGGACAATTCATGGCCCTGACTTTCGGACAAACTAAATGGAGAGGGGAGAATGAATAGGAAATAAGATTTTTTTTTTAATGAAGCAAAAAACAAAACAAAACATTTTTAAGAGAAGGCATTACATCTCTGTTTTGTTTTGCTTTGCTTTGTTTTGAAATACCTGTTTCTATAGTTAAACACATAACAGTTAAAGCCCATGCAATAAAATACAGAAAAGAAAATGAGTGTAAACATTTTCTGAGAACTGCTCTTTATAGATTTTAATGTGATGTCACCTCTATTTAAACATATGCTTGTAAGTTCACTGACTCAGAGTATATTGGATGTGTCAGAAGGTAGAGTTTTAATAACTAGGAAAAAATCTCAGATAAACTCGACTCTTAGACATGAACAAAAATGTCATTCTCTTTGCAGCTAGATTTTAATACATCCTTCAAGGTAATAAGGAGTGTGGGAAATCAATAGCAAATCCCAGGGTCCTTCTGCTGAGATATTCAAAATGTTAACTCTAATGGGAATGCTATCAGAGAAAAAAGGCAGATATAACCTAGGGTTGAGCAGTTCACTCAAGAGCTGGAAAGAATTATTGTGCAAAATCTATACACATCTTGTGTCTTAAATAACAGCACAAAAGTTTGTATTTGTCATCATAATTTCAACAAACAATGTAGCCATTTTTCAGAACTGGAAGCACTGATATGAAGGTGGATAATTTTAGAGAAATTATTTTCTCTTGTTTAGTAATTATCATTAATGAAAGAAAGATTTCTTAAATACTAATAAATCAGGGCTGAACTGACTGACCATGCATCCAAATTGCTGCATTATTCACACTGGAATTACTCCAAAGATTAGCTGCAAATTGCCCTCTAAATTGAATTTATGGTTTCATTTTTCATAACTACTGTGTTGTGACAGATGAGAGGAATCTGAGAGGAAAATGACAGCGATGGACCTAGTTTCTTAGTGCTCTATCTTCAAGATAGAGCCAAACTATCTCTATAGTTTATTTTGGCAAGCATAAAAACCCTGGTAGGCTAAAATCCAGGAGACTCTATTCCATATCCCTTTCAGGATAAAGGAAAAGGTCAACACTATTTTTGTCAAGTGGAAGCTAATCAAATCGACTTCCGTGGAGGAGAAAGGAAGTTGACATATGTGACACAGTTATGTTGTGTGTTACATTCTTTGATTTAATCCCCACAACAGCACCATAGGATAGGTAGTTGTATCTTCATTTTAGAGAAAAGAAAAAAATATGATGCTGAGAGACTGGAAATCTGCCCATGTCTGGACTTCTGAGAGGCCTCTCTAGCTGCAAACTCCATGGCAGGATGTCCTGCTAGGCCACCGCCCAGGGAGGGCTACCGCTTTGAACCCATTACCAATGCAGACATATTAATTTTATGTCTGGCAAATCATTTTGTGTTTCCTTTTTGCACCAAAGAAAATAAAAATGACCACAGTACAAGTTAGACTTGGCAGGGGGCAGGGCACACAAAACGATTCTACAAACTGGGCATCATGAACACATCTAAATCTTTGGCACAACCGTTGTTAGACTACTATTGAGAAGCTGAGACAAAATAAGAGCTTCCAGATCAGAGAGACAGTACAGGCCTCCCTCTTTATATGAGGGATATAACTTGTTGCAGTACGGAGAGGGGAAGACAATTTTGTTAGCCTTTAAATTGGGTTTGTATCATCCAGGCCTCTCCGGTTAAAAATGATTGAAAACAAATACTGGGTTGGAGTTCGTGACAAATGCAGTTGATGCCTTCAGGTTTATGAGACCCTGGTATGTGAACATACACTGTTTGTAAGACAAATGATTAGGCAGCCTCCTACAGCTTTCTATTTCTAAAGGTTTAGGACGAGTCACCATCTTTCTTCTGTAATGGTCTTGGGCATCCTTTCTTTCATCAAACTAACTCTCACGTTGACATACGGACACCCAGGCATTAAAGGCATTTCTAAAATGTGCGGAAGCCAACCAAGTTTATTTTTACTTACAAATAAATGTTTTCACTTTTTTTTTTTTACATGCTGGTTGTTAAGAGGGAATTGAAATGTTCCTTTAAGAAGACAGAAATAAAACCTTTACCAGTTAGAGGGGAAACAGCAAAGCTCTGGGTCTCTAGATAAATCTTTGTGTCCTTTACCCTTTTAATGCAATTACTTTATTACTGATTTTAGGATGTATCTTTTTGTAATGCATATGATTTAATTTTTTTCTCCTCTGAAGATAATTTTTAATAATTTAACTTATGCTACTGTGACATAAGTTTTGAAATAAATATACATACTTCTACTCTACTGGTACCAATGCTGCCTTTATCCCACCAAACTGGACCATTTGGGTTTTCTCTTGGATTATTTTAAAGGAAACTAAAGTGTTGACATTTGAATTCAAATTCAAACACTATTCTTAGCTGACAACAAATGTGAAAACAAACTCTACCCAACCATTCCACATACATGGACAATATAATACTAACTCTGGATGTCCAGAGCAACTAAATTCTTTTTATTTTGGATTTTGCCACTATGTAGAAAACACAAGCGAAAATCCATGGTATGCAAGATACTTTAGTGAAGCAAGCTCGAAAGTTCAACTAACTGTGTGACCTCTGGTAAGTTCCCCAACATCCCTGAGCTTCTTCACTAAGGATGTGGTTAAAATTGCCCACTCACAGGGATGTTGTGAGGACAAGAAAACCAAGTCTCTGGATCTTATTTAGAAGTCCTGTCCTCAAGCCTTTACATCATTACAGAGAAGAAGGGGTTAAACTTCATGGTTGGGCAAAGAGAAAAGGATCCAATGATGAAAGAGCAAAGCAATACTAAGCCAAGTCAATGGCCTGGATTTTGGTTCTCAGGAAGACTTTCAATGTATAGTATGCAAACATATATGATCAAAAAAGTCCAGGGGAATATCTATAACATGAAGACAATGGTTACCTTGGGAACCAGGTTAGATAGACTTTCATTTTCTGTTACATATTTCTGGAATGTTTGAAGTTGTTTATAATAAGCATATATTACTTTTGTGGTAAGAAATTCTGATAAATATTAAAAAGTAAAAAGTGCCTAGAATATGGTAGTGCTCAATTAATGAGTTTCTTTTCTCATCTTCCAGAGTCATTGGCTATAAAAAGAAATAAAGGCATTCATTTGTGTGTCTGTGTTAATATTTATTGACTACCTACTAGTTCTGAGCTCTTCTGGGTGCTGCTAATTCAAAGTGAAAGGAAATAGACAAGTCTCTGTCTTTCCTATCTGACAAGGCATAGGGAAAGTTAATAGAACTTTCAAAATTCCCTGCAAGGAAATTTTTAAAAAGCTTTCTCTCAATCTGATTCTCTCTCAGCTAAATTCATACCACAGTGAGTCTCCCCATCTGAAAATTGGCCACTACTCTCTGAAAAATTATGTTAGAAAAATACTTCAGGTATATGTAAACAAAATATAAATTGTTGTGATACTATGATATCCTTTTCTGAGTAAAATATTAATAAGCATATATTTGCTTGAACGACATATGTAATTCCTGTTTTTATAGGTCAAAATGGCCAAAGAGCAATTTCACATGATCTAATGTTTACTCTCAAGATAGTTTCAAGACAATATTGCATCCACATTTCAATGAAGATCCCCACAAAATAAACACATTTCTCATTTTACAAACCTTGCCTTGAGTGCAGCTAAGAATTCTCAGAATAATTTTCTAGACAATGTTTGATATCTGCATGAATGGATGGGAGCAGCAACACATATGAGCCAAATTGACTGAAAGTCCAAAAATTATTCACATATGGCTTTCAAAAATTCCCCAGAAAGTACAAGGATATATGCCTTAATGAATGATATCAACAAATGTCTCAACCACCTGTTCTGTTACACCATATCAATAACTCAAAAGCAGGGTGTGCAGAATAGAGAATCCTTAACTCCTCTAGAGAATGCTTCAGTGATTTCGTTGTGCCAGTGATTTAAGCAGAGCAAACTTTTGCAGAGTAAGTCTCATTTCCAGAACAAAGAAAATCTTCCTTGGCCTATACAGAGGCATTGTCCATTTATCATCCATCCCTTAATTGACAGAAGCTGAGAGGTAAGTCACAACAACAACCAGGCCAACAAAGAAAACAACAAAGTAAAACACTCCAAAGCAGGAGCTGCTCCGATGGTTAAATTTGTATAACCCTAAAGTGTTTCCTGGCGTTCTGACAGCAACGTGAAATCAGTGCCAAGGCTCAAATGGGAAATTGCAGAGCATGACGGGATTTCTGAACTGCACAGAAGCTGGTGTTCATAACTAACCTGTTTCTGACACACCTCCTTGAGCAAGGAATGGAGAATCTGGGGCTTGGCACTGACACGGATCCTGGGGGCTAACAGTGGGTGGGGGTAAACGGAGATGGCCTCAGGGAGAGCAACCTGGGAAGCAAAAGTGGTTCAGTGGAGCAGAGAGCACAAATGGGATTGTAAATGTAAGGTCAGGAGCAATGAACCAGGGCAGTGGGATAGAGCCTGTGGCTTAACCTAAGGATAAATTTAATTCTCATAACTTCCTTCTGTCACACAGGCTATTATTATTCTGTATTTTAGTTCCGCCCTGTTTACACTCATAATCTGAACACAACTGACCAATGCTTAGCCTTCATGTTCAAGGTAATTGCCCACTATTGTTTCCTGCATCTCATGCCTTCCAAGTATAATATTCTTCTTACTCATATATACCTTAGTACTTCTTTCAGCTAAAGTCCCTGGGTCATATACTTTTCTTTGTCTGAAAATGTTTTTATTTTATCCACTTTTTAACAGATACATGTATTATATATACAAATATACATACTATTTAGTTGAAGTACAACATGTTGAGAAATGCACGTGACACTGACATATATAGCTTGGTAAATTTTTGTTCCGTGAACACATCGATATAACTGAAACCAGGGCAAGGAAGAGAACATTACAATCGCCCCCAGAATCTTTCCTCATGCCCCATTTCAGTTATTACTCCCCTGGCCCCAAATAACTGTAGTCCTCAATGGGTAATTACTTCTAACACCACAGATTAGATCTGCCTGTTTTTTAACTTTATGTAAGTGGAATTATGCATATAGTCTTTTGTTTGGGCTTCTTTCATTCCACATTATGGTTATAATATCCACTCATGTTTTATAGAGGGTTTCTTTCTGTTTTGTTGTTCATTTTAATTATCATTGACAGATCTATTTCATTGCCTATTTATAACACAATTTATTTCACCATTGTGTTGTTGTGTACATTTGAATTGTTTCCAGTCCTAAGCTACTACAAATAGGGTTCAAGGTGAACATTCTTACATCTACTTTGATGCACATATGTATATATTTTGTAGAGATATGTACATAACATATTAATATGTTCACTTTATGTAGATACTACCAGCTTTCCAAACCAATGCTACCATTTCATACTTCCACCAGCATTGTAAGAGATTAAAAGATAATTTTCAAAATAGGATAAAATTATGAGTCTCATACAGATATAAAAATGAACACGTTAAACATTTTATTTAACATATTCAATGAGAAAAGCAAGCCAATGTTATAATCAGGTTGAAAGAGAATCTGAAGGAAAACATTTTCATGTAGAACTGAAAATAGCTCAAAGATAATAAACAGAAATAGAATCAAATAACCAGGAAGCGCATGCCCTATGTAGAAGATGCATTGTTGTAAAATAGCTTAGAGACAAAAGCTAGAATCAAATGACTTATAGGAGTGTCCTCTAGATAACGCATAGTTTTTCATTGAAATACATTTTTTTTTCTCCTCTACAGAGTGTTCCAATTGATCAACAAATTCTCTAACACTTGTCAGGTCTTTTTTTTTTTTTTTTTTTTAATTTTAACTATTTTGATGGCTATGCATTGTGACTTTAATTTCAATTTCACTAATGATTTATATCTATGAACATGTTTTCATAAGTTAATTGGTTCATTGGCCACCTTCTTTAGAAAAAGGTCTGTTGAAGAAATGTGTCCTTTTATTCTAATGTGTTGACTTTTTTATTTGTGCATTTGTAGGAATTCTCTACCTATTCTGGATGCAAGTCCTTTATCAGTATATGCATAAGTATTAATCTGTGGCTTGCCTTTTCACTTACTTAATTGCATCTTTCAAAAAGCAGAAGGAATTACATTAAAATAGTCCTTGTTCAATACTATTCTTGAATTCCAGAACTCATTTTAGGTTTTTTTGTTGTTTTTTTTTTTATGTTAGCCCTGTGAAGATCTTACATTTTTTATGGCTTCTAATTGTGCTTTTGAGATAAATAAGTTTGTTATTTCTTCGTAGATCTCTTTGCTTGCTTTTAAGATCTATTTTTTCCTTTGCTCGAAGGACCTATATTTTGACTTTAGGATTATACAATCTAGATAACTTGTGTCAGAGTGTGGATTTACTCATCTTTAATTCCACTTGGAAGTCTTTGTATTTCCTAAATCTGAGTAATCAGGTCTTTCAACAATTTTCTTCAAATTCATCTCTTGAAATCTTATACTTTCCTCATTCCCTCTATTGCTCATTCAGGAACTCAAGTCAGACATTTGATAAACATCTAGCTACCTCCTCCATGTCTCTGAACTGTTCATATTTTCCATCTCTCCATCTCACTCTGCTGCATTCTATGTTATTTCTACTTCTACCATCTGTTTTCCAGTTTGCTGACTCTTCCGCTCAATATAATCTTCTGTTTAAACTATCTTTTGGGTTTTAAATTTCAATGACAATATTCTTTAGTTTAAAAGCTCAGTGTGGTCTTTTTACTTAACCATTCTACACTTGTATTATTTTTTGTTTTTTAGATTCTTAATCTTCTTTATTTTTTCAATTATGTCTTCCATTATTTTTCTCTCTTTATTTATCATGGTAAACACGTAACATAAAATTTACAATCTTAACAATTTGTAAGTGAATTGTATATGTGATCATGATCAACAAGGGTTCCAAAGCTACACAATGAAAAAAGAATCGTCTCCTCAACAAAAGCCATCTGGTCCTGGGCTGGTTTCTGTTGTGAGGTGTTCTGATTATGATTCAATCTCTTTAGGGGTTATAGGTCTATTCAGATGTTCTGTTTCCTCATGATGTCGTCTTGGTGGATTATATGTTTCTAGAAATTTATCCATATCTCCTAGGTTATCCATCTTGTTGGAGTACATTTGTTCATAATAGACTGATATGTTCCTTTTAGCTTTGAGCATCGGTTGTAATGTGTCTCCTCTTTCATTTCCGATTTTTTAATTTTAAACTTCCCTTTTTTTCTCAGTATAGTTAAGGGTATGTCAATTTTGTTGATCTTTTCAAAAAAAACACAATTATTAGTTTTATCTTTTTTGTTTTGTTTTTCTATTTCTAATTTTGTTTACTTCTGCTACTACTATTGTTTTATTATTCCCTTCCTTAGGCTAACTTTTGGTTTAGTTTGTTATTCTTTTTTTAGCCCTTGAGGTATAAAGTTAGGTTGTTGATTTGAGATCTTTCTTCTTTAACATAGATATTTATCGCTATAAATTTCCCTCTTAGTACTGCTTTTGCTATATCCCATAAGTTTTAGTATGTTGTGTTTTCATTTCCATTTGTCTAATTATATTTTCTATTTTTCCTGTGATTTCTTTTTGACTCATTAGTTTTTCAAAAGTGTATTGTTGAATTTCCACACACCAGTGAATTTTTCAGTTTTTCTTTTGCTACTGATTTCTAGTTTCATTTGATGTGGTTGAAAAAGGTACTTGATATGATTTCAGTCTTCTAAATTTAAGACTCATTGTGCAGCATAACATGTGATCTATCTTGGGGAATGTTCCATGTGCATTTGAGAAGAATGTATATTCTGCATATGTCTGTCAGGTCCAATTGGTCCATAATGTTGGTTCAAGTCCTCTGTTTTCTTACAATCTTCTGCCTGGCTGATTATCCATTATTGAAAGTTAGGTGGTAAAATCTCCTACTATAATTATATGACTGTCTATTTCTCCCTTTAATTCTGTCAATGTTTGCTTCACATAAATGGAAGCTCTCTTGTTAGATGCTTATTTATTTATAATTGTTATACCTTAGAGAATTGATTCTTTATTATATAATCTTTTTTCTTTTATAAGTTTTTGATTTAAAGTCTATCTTCTCTGATATAAGTAAATATGGTCACCCTGCTGCTTTTTGGTTACCATTTGCATAGAATATATTTTATTATCCTTTCATTTTCAGCCTATGGATATCCCTATATCTAAAGTGAGTCTCTTGAAGACATTATTTAGTTGGATCTTGTTTTTTTATCCATTCAGCCACTCTGTGTTTCTTGATTGGGAAATTTGATCCACTTACATTTAAAGTAACTACACACAGGGAAGGACTTACTATTGCCATTTTGTAAATTGTTTTAAATTGATAATTTCAATCACATATATAAACTCTTTTACATCTTTACCCCCTTTGTTTTATTGATGTCAAGAATTAATTTTTTATAATTTATACCATTAACATAGTTTTATGGTTATTGTTATTTTATGCTTTTATGTTTTAAATTCTAATGCCTCAATCAAAGGTGCTTCATGCACCATTACAGTATTACAGTATTTCATGTTTTTGTGTTGCCTTCTAGTTGCCTTTTGCGCCAATGTGGAGGACTCCTGTTAGCAATTCTTTAAGGCAGATCTAGTCATAATAAACTCCTTCTAGTTTTGTTTATCTGAGAAGGTCTTTTTCTCCTTCATTTCTGAAGGACAGTTTTATCAGATATAGTTATTCTTGGTTGGCAGGTTTAAGGCTTCCACCATTTTGTCATCCTGTTGATGTCACTCTCCTGTCTTCAGTGATTTTTACCATACTGTTTTTAATGTTCTCCAATTATCACGTGATCTTTTTTGGTGGACTATTACTGCTGTTTGTTGTCTGAGCTGAGACTTATTTGGTATGCATTTCTTTCTCACGTATTTATAAGTTTGTACTGTGGGCTCACCATCCCTGATACTGTGCAGCTTGAGTTGAGGTATCATGCATGCAGAGCAGTTTTTCATATTTTAACTAGTCCCCAAAGTGATTTTTACCACCTGAAGGCCAATATTATGATAATACCTTGAATAGTAGATTCCTGGATCATGCAAGTAATGGAAATATAAGCCCCCATATGGTATGAGATACATTCCCATAGTTACAAATTCTCAGGGAAAGCTTCCAACTTTGTATATTTGCTCAGACCTGAGACAGAACTGGCAAACCTCTTTGTCATCACCCTGAGTTGGTAGTCAGATTTTCCTTCCTTTTTTTTCCCCCAAATTCTAATCTTAAAAAGAAAAATGTATTATTTTATACCAGTGTCTGTTAAAAGATTGCTCCTTAACCAAAGCAAAGGTATTTCTTGTGTCCTAATTTTTCCTCTATTACTTCAGAAGTTACATACTCTATCTCAAATTTACCAATATATAAACTTAATCAATATCATTACCTTCCTCCAATGTAAGGCACTTAGAAAACTTTAACATCAGTCACTCCTCTCCTAACTTACAGATTATAATTGTCTCTTTCTTTATTAAGTTTTTATTTTAATTCCAATATAGTTAACATACAGTGTTATATTAGTTTCAGGTGTACAATATAGTGATTCAACAATTCTATGCGTTACTCAGTGCTCATCACCGTAAGTATACTCTTTTTTTTTTTTTTTTTTTAATTTTTTTTTTTGTTATGTTAATCCCCATACATTACATCATTAGTTTTAGATATAGTGTTCCATGATTCATTGTTTGTGCATAACACCCAGTGCTCCATGCAGAACGTCCCCTCCTCAATACCCATCACCAGGCCAACCCATCCTCCCAACCCCCTCCCCTCTAGAACCCTCAGTTTGTTTTTCAGAGTCCATCGTCTCTCATGGTTCTTCTCCCCCTCCGATTTCCCCCCCTTCATTCTTCCCCTCCTGCTACATTCTTCTTCTTCTTTTTTTCTTTCTTAACATATATTGCATTA